>NC_089799.1:35497113-35579613 GCF_040412425.1 Macrobrachium rosenbergii | reverse complement strand
GTATGTGAGTAAAAAGATATAAAAAGAAAGTTGCGGTTCATATCAAGTAATTCACAGCTTCCAAATCAACATGAGCTCTAAGAGCACAGAGACTCTGTGTCGTTTGAGGTTACATTGATAAGAAAGAGAAGGGAAAGGCATGTGAGATTAGATTACATTCTGTTATCAAGATGAAATCCAATAGCTTTTAACCGTCACCTCACGAAATGAGTCACATAAGAGAATACAAAAGGTGAAATCACAAGCGTTATTGTACGCCACTTTCTGTTTCCGCACAACGATGAGCCAAACTTCAGCACAGGTGAGAATCTTTATTTATTTTTGGAGAAACTGTCCGTATATACATTGGTAAATGTCAAGGGTAATAGGGTATGTATATCTGCACATTAGAGACCATCCTGTATGATCTCAGCAGTAGTGAACATTTAAAATTTACTTGGAGGGACGAGCTGTGATTAGTACTAATGGGTGCAGCGAGTACAAAATATACCGACATCTGCATATGTTCTTAGTTACTTGATTCCACCTTGAAGTGAGTGATTCAAGGTATGCTGAATTTTACCGTTGACATGTCGTAGTAGGGATAGCATGCGTAGTATTATTGCCTATGTGGGCAATCTAGAAATACAGTTTATTCTCGAAAGGTTTAACCCTTTATTGAGGTTATTGTACTCATTTACTTATATATAGGAAATCGCGTAGGGTTAACTGGTTTTCTTCCGTTATATACTAATTTTTCTAATTTATATATAAATAAAATATTTTTTAAGGCTGAAACCTAATTCTTTTTTTCCATTCCTGAGTGCGTCTATATAATATAGAGACCACTGGAAGCTTCATATGATTTTAACACTAAAGAAAATCGTTCTATCTAGCTTATTCATACTGCATAAGTATGCAATCGAGAAAGTATACCAAAAATCTGTTCCTTTTTTAGTATTGGCTTTAAAGTAAACATTTTATAGATACACGATTTCTCGTACGGCAATCAATCAGCTATAGAAAAAGAATTATTCTGCATCCGATTACCACGGCAGTATTTATGCAATGTAAGGTCATTTCGGCAAATAAAATCTAATAGAATGATGTCGGAATATATTTCAAAGGGTCATTTCACAATAACGATGACATTAAGAAAACATCCCGATATCAGTTTCTAAAACACGAATGATAAAAAAAAAAAAAATATTTCGATAGTTACAGGAAGTAAAATTTCTTGCCTTCATAAGATTTTATCGGCCGTATCAAGTGATGTTTTTTATGGAATTAAATTACATTTTGCATGACTAGTTTTATAGCTTTCAAAGCCGGTTAGCAAAAGCTTCGAATGACATATAAATGTCTTTTTACGCTAACGAGTTAGCATCTAATGGTATGGAACATATATTTCTAGTTACTGAACAGCCGAAATAAAAATCTACCTATCTTTATTATTTCCTTTCAATCTGCCGTTGTATCTTTTTATTGTTGATTCTCTGTGCATGCATGCACCTCTTTCTTCAATTCATCGGATTTTTTAAACATCTTTTCCGTAGTTAATATTGTCTTACACTTTTCCTCCATTAAAATATAATATCAGATTGTTATCTTGGAATTGGGCATATCATAATTCTGCTTTGTAACATTCTAATATGTTTTAATTCTTTACAGCAACATTTACTGTGCCCATCATGCCACATGTGGTATGACGAAGCCGCCCATACCCCAAAAGAAATGCCATGTCGCCACAGTATTTGTGCCGCTTGTATCCTGAGCCTTTTAGGATTACCTTTGCAAAATGTACAGCCACAGGAACCTCCTATTCCGGTGGGAAAAGCATTCCATTGCTGCGTGTGTCATATTGAAGTCAAAACGGATGTGATCTATACCAACAGGTTAGTCAATACTCACTTCACTGCCTTTCATATGCACGGAAACCGGGCACGTGATTTCCGAAAGCTCTCTATATTCTATGCTGTCCTCGGCGTGTGTGTGTGTGTGTATATATATATATATATATATATATATATATATATATATATATATATATATATATATATATATATATATATATATATTATATATATATATATATATATATATATATATAAATATATATATATATATATATATATATATATATATATATATATATATATATATATATATATATATATATATATATATATATATATATATATATATATATATATATATATATATATATATATATATATATATATATATATATATATATATATATATATATATATATATATATATATATATATATATATATATATATATATATATATATATATATATATATATATATATATATATATATATATATATATATATATATATATATATATATATATATATATATATATATATATATATATATATATATATATATATATATATATATAGAGAGAGAGAGAGAGAGAGAGAGAGAGAGAGAGGCTATATGAATGAAATAAGAGAAGAAAGGCCAAGTGAATGAAATAAAGAAGGAAACACCATTTTCCGAGCACAATAAATAAAACTCTTAAATGGAGTTACAGAGCAAACATGACATCAAAAAGAGGACTAAAGTAGAATTAAACAGCATAAATATATCGTCAGAAGAGGGCATATGTCAAATACCTTCACTTACTCATTTTAATCATGAGGTGTATTGTGATTGGGTAAGAATGCTTTTGTATTGCAACAATATAACCCGCTGAATGTACTGTATAATGAAATATTATACTGACTTAACAAATGTAAGCCAATGAATGGATAAACTTGAAGCCTTTGTTGTTAAAAAGACTTTTGAGCTCGTTTCTTCATAATCACCTGTTGAGCTGTTTCTACCTTTTATATTGAATATAACGATTATTCTCACTTTTGTTATGGTATAACAGCTGAGTCAGGCAAGGCTAATTCAAGCGGACCAATTTGCGTATAAAAGAAAAAAAAAAAAACGAGGTGGCGGTTTTCGCCCTATAAATGATGACTAACATACTTCAGCCCTAGGAGAGCTGTTTATCAGCTTAGTGGTCTAGTTAAACTAAGATATACCTTTTTTTAACTTCATAAAAAAGAGCAGTTGACTGATGAAAATATAAAAATAATAATGGAGAAACGAGATAACTACACATTTTGGAGGTGATTGGGGTAAATACTGAAGCAACCAGTTGAGCTTGCGGCTTCCAGAAACTACCTGTGAATTTTTAAAACCTGATCTACAATAACGATGAGAATGTTGGAGAGGCGTTCAATCTAGAAACTTATGTGTTTGAAGTCATCTTTATAAAACAGGAAAGGGATGGAAACTTGAAGGAAATGAAGGGATTCAGAGTTGAACGTTAAACCAGATATATACCAGATAGATGGTCTTTCACTTTGTGCACCCCCGAGAGATCCTATGCAGACTTGCATTAACATAATAAGACATGGTTTATGGGAATTAGAGCAAATCTGAGGAGGCTGAGGTGGAAGAGACATAGATGTCTGAAACACAGAAGTATCTATTTATAAATGAGGATGGTAACGGAGCTTTAAATAAACTCGCTGAAAATAAGATTGAAAATTTTAAGAAAGAGAGATTTCCCTGAGGAAGACTGTAAGGGTAGAAAAAAGATATGTATGTCACAAACATTACCACTGAATATAATCATGCCACAGGCTGAACTCTTTCTTAGAATAAGTAATTTTTTCTATTCATATTTACTTCAGCCAGATAATGACCATATACTATTCTAGCCACTCATTTTACCATTAAATTCATCAGCATATTTTTCCATCTGACTTGAACTAAAACAAGATCTTGCATTTCTCTTTGTCAAATATACATATGCATAGTCTTTTAAAACTACATATTCCTAATAATTAAGCCTGTTTTAGCACATCCTTCCACAAGGCTATGTTCCATTCTCCTACTGACTATTCCACATCTTTCTCTATGAAAAACATTTGTATTTAGACTGCAAAAACAAATTTTTCTCCCCTACATAAACCAACTATTAACTACGGCAATCTCTCCCAAGAAAATCCATAGCTACTGCTATTATTGATCTATGGCAGGAGACCACCCTTTAAACACGTTTCATTAAACTAGTAGTTGACTCAGTGGGAGTAATTTTGTATTTTAACTTTTCAATTCTTCCATTTTTTTTTAAACTTGTTCCCTGTCTGTTGCAACTGCTTACGTAGGGTAAGGAACCATTTTGTTTATTAAATTTTTTAATGTGTAAAATTTCAGTGAATGCAGGAAACACAGACTCATGGGTAAATGTTTTGTCATTTTCACAAACAATGGCATGATCGTTGCTGTGGCTGAGGTAATAATGGATTAATAAAGTGGTTCTTGAGGTTTTGTAATGGGGCGAAATGTGGTTAGTGACGTCACATTGTTTTGTCAGTCATTACTGCTGATTGTATTGTTTCATTTTGCTGTAAGATGGATTTCTTTGCAAAGGTTACAAAGCTGCAGCCTGGAGGATCTTCTGCAAACGGTGGCTGTTAGCTTGAGACCTCAAATTAGTGTTTTTTCTGAAGGATGCAATCTCCTAGTCAACTTTGGTCCTATGGGCAGTGCACATAATCTCTTCATTTATGGTTACTATACCTAAAAAAATATACCCCAATATTATTTCATAATTCATTGCTAGGGGATATTGGATTTATATTACATTCAGTGTATATTTTAATTTTAAAATGTGTAGTGCATCTGAGATTGTCATCGGGCAATCTCCTTCTTACATACAAAAGTGAATGTTTGTATGCTATAGAAATCCTCACCGGTTGACCGATCTAGACAAAATTTGGCACATGGGTATCATTTGACCCCAACTTAGATAATATAGTAGGTTTCAAACCAGCCCCTTCCCCTTCCCCTTCCTCCATCCTCTTCCCCATTCCCTTTGTAACTTATGTGGTAACTGCTTGACTGATCTAGACAAAATTTGGCACGTGGCCATCATTTGACCCAGCTTAGATAACAGGTTAAGTTTTAAATCCATACACCCTCACCTTCCCCTTCCCCCATTCCCCTTCCCCTTCCCCCTTCCCTTTGTAACTTATGTGGTAACCTCTTGACCGATCTAGAGAAAATTTAGCATGTTGCCATCATTAGACCGACTTAGGTAATGGGGAAGGTTTCAAATCCATGCCACCTTCCCCCTTCCCCCTTCCCTTTGTAACTTATGCGGTAAATAAACTCTACGGGTTTATCGTAATTCATTTCATGTACTCGATATCAGAAATATATTACTGAAAATGCTTTTCTTTCCTGTGATTAATAATTCTGTATCAGTGTTTGTGTTTATGTTTAGTGGGGGGTGTGTATAGGTTTAGTGGGGGTGTGTGTTTTATGTTTAGTGGGGAGGCGTTTAGGTTTAGCAGGGGGTGTGTTAAGGTTTAGTAGAGGGTGTGTTTAGGGTTTAGGGGGGAGTGTGCTTGGGTTTAGTGGAGGTGTTGCAGTTAAGTTGGGGGTGGGTGTTTATGTTTAGCGGGGTTAAACGTGACAGTCACCACAGTAGTATCTGGATAAATGGGACAATCAGCACAGTAATACCTGGCTAAAAGGGACAGTCAGCACAGTAATACCTGGATAAAGGGGACAGTCAGCACAGTAATACCTGGATAAAAGGGACAGTCAGCACATTAATATCTGGATGAATGGGACAGTCACCACAGTAATACCTGGATAAAAGAGACAGTCAACACAGCAATACCTGCATAAAAGGGACAGTGAACACAGTAATACCTGGATAAAAGGGACAGTCAGCGCAGTAATACCTGGATAAAGGGGACAGTCAGCATAGTAATATCTGGATGAATGGGACAGTCACCACAGTAATACCTGGATAAAAGGGACAGTCAACACAGTAATACCTGCATAAAAGGGACAGTCAACACAGTAATACCTGCATAAAAGGGACAGTCAACACAGTAATACCTGCATAAAATGGACAGTCAACACAGTAATACCTGGATAAAAGGGACAGTCAGCAGAGTAATACCTGGATACAAGGGACAGTCAACACAGTAATATACCTGGATAAAAGGGACAGTCAGCGCAGTAATATCTGGATAAAAGGGACAATCAACACAGTAATACCTGGATAAAAGGGACAGTCACCACAGTAATACCTGCATAAAAGGGACAGTCACCACAGTAATACCTGCATAAAAGGGACAGTCATCACAGTAATACCTGCATAAAAGGGACAGTCAACACAGTAATACCTGGATAAATGGGACAGTCAACACAGTAATACTGGCATAAAAGGGACAGTCAACACAGTAATACCTGCATAAAAGGGACAGTCAGCGCAGTAATACCTGCATAAAAGGGACAGTCAACACAGTAATACCTGCATAAAATGGACAGTCAACACAGTAATACCTGCATAAAAGGGACAGTCAACACAGTAATACCTGCATAAAAGGGACAGTCAACACAGTAATACCTGGATAAAAGGGACAGTCAGCACAGTAATACCTGCATAAAAGGGACAGTCAACACAGTAATATACCTGGATAAAAGGGACAGTCAGCGCAGTAATACCTGGATAAAAGGGACAGTCAACACAGTAATACCTGGATAAAAGGGACAGTCACCACAGTAATACCTGCATAAAAGGGACAGTCACCACAGTAATACCTGCATAAAAGGGACAGTCAACACAGTAATACCTGCATAAAAGGGACAGTCAACACAGTAATACCTGCGTAAAATGGACAGTCAACACAGTAATACCTGGATAAATGGGACAGTCAACACAGTAATACTGGCATAAAAGGGACAGTCAAAACAGTAATACCTGCATAAAAGGGACAGTCACCGCAGTAATACCTCGATAAAAGGGACAGTCAACACAGTAATACCTGGATAAAGGGACAGTCAGCACAGTAATACCTGCATAAACGGGACAGTCACCACAGTAATACCTGCATAAAAAGTCAACACAGTAATACCTGGACAGGGTCAGCCACACAGTAATACCTGCATAAAGGGACAGTCAACACAGTAATACCTGGATAAAAGGGACAGTCAACACAGTAATACCTGCATAAAAGGGACAGTCACCACAGTAATACCTGCATAAAAGGGACAGTCAACACAGTAATACCTGCATAAAAGGGACAGTCAACACAGTAATACCTGGATAAAAGGGACAGTCACCACAGTAATACCTGCATAAAAGGGACAGTTAACACAGTAATACCTGCATAAAAGGGACAGTCAACACAGTAATACCTGGATAAAAGGGACAGTCAACACAGTAATACCTGCATAAAAGGGACAGTCACCACAGTAATACCTGGATAAAAGGGACAGTCACCACAGTAATACCTGGATAAAAGGGACAGTCAACACAGTAACACCTGCATAAAAGGGACAGTCACCACAGTAATACCTGGATAAAAGGGACAGTCAGCACAGTAATACCTGGATAAAAGGGACAGTCAGCACAGTAATACCTGGATAAAAGGGATAGTCAGCACAGTAATACCTGCATAAAAGGGACAGTCAGCACAGTAACACCTGCATAAAAGGGACAGTCAGCACAGTAATACATGGATAAAAGGGACAGTCAGCACAGTAATACAGTAATACATGGATAAAATGGACAGTCAGCACAGTAACACCTGGATAAACAGTCACCACAGTAATTCATGGACAGTCAGCACAGTAATACCTGGATGTCAACACAGTAAAGGGACAGTCACCACAGTAGTACCTGGATAAAATGGACAATCACCACAGTAATACCTGGATAAAGGGACAGTCAACACAGCCTGCATAAAAGGAACAGTCACCACAGTAATACCTGGATAAAAGGGACAGTCACCACAGTAATACCTGGATAAATGGGACAGTCACCACAGTAATACCTGGATAAAATGGACAGTCACCACAGTAATGCCTGGATAAAGGGGACAGTCAGCACAGTAACACCTGCATAAAAGGGACAGTCAGCACAGTAATACCTGCATAAAAGGGACAGTCAGCACAGTAGTACCTGGATAAAAGGGACAATCACCACAGTAATGCCTGGATAAAAGGGACAGTCAACACAGTAACACCTGCATAAAAGGGACAGTCACCACAGTAATACCTGGATAAAAGGGACAGTCACCACAGTAATACCTGCATAAAAGGGACAATCACCACAGTAATGCCTGGATAAAAGGGACAATCACCACAGTAATACATGGATAAAAGGGACAGTCACCACAGCAATACCTGCATAAAAGGGACAGTCACCACAGTAATACCTGGATAAAAGGGACAGTCACCACAGTAATACATGGATAAATGGGACAGTCACCACAGTAATACCTGGATAAATGGGACAGTCACCACAGCAATACCTGGATAAAAGGGACAGTCAGCACAGTAATACCTGGATAAAAGGGACAGTCACCACAGTAATATTTGGGTAAATGGGACAGTCACCACAGTAATACCTGGATAAAAGGGACAGTCACCACAGTAATACCTGGATAAAATAGATAGTCACCACTGTAATACGTGGATAAAATGGACAGTCACCATAGTAATACCTGGATAAATGGGGACAGTAATTCTTGGATCAACACAGTAATAGTAACCCTGGATAAAAGGGGGTCGTCAGTACAGTAATACCTGGATAAACGGGACAGACAGTACAGTAATGCCTAGATAAATGGGTCAGGAAGCACAGTAATAACTGGATAAATGGGACAGTCACTGCAGTAATGCCTAGATAAAAGGGACAGTCACCACAGTAATGAGCGGATAAAAGGGACAGCCAACACAGTATTACTTGGATAAAAGGGACAGTCAGAACAGTGATACCTGGATAAATGGGACAGTCAGCATAGTAATGAAAGGGTAAATGGGACAGCCTCCACAGTAATACCTGGATAAATGGGAAAGTCAGCAGAGTAATAACTTTATAAAAGGGACAGTCACCACATTAATGTCTGGATAAATTGGACAGTAACATCAGTAATAACTGGATGAATGGGGTAGCCACTACAGTAATAACTGGATAAAAGGGACAGTCAGTACAGTAATAGCTGGATAAATGGGACAGTCAGTACAGTCATACCTGGATAAAAAGGACAGCTACCGTTGTCTCCTAATTGACATGCCAGGTATATGAATACCCAAACACCTATAAGGGAATGACAACGACAAAACTTTTCCAAAATGATAGCATGTCCTGCTCAATAGGATGGAATCAACAAAACCGTGATCGCTCTCTTCTATGACATCAACGACCGCATCCTAAGGACCAAACAATCATCCTAATAATCATCCTAATAACGTCCAAATAATCATCCTAATAACGTCCTTACCCCATGGACGCACAAAAGAAGTTACACTGAGTAAATCGTAAATGCTTGTCAGACTATGCCCAACAGAAAGAAATAATAAGACTGGAAATGTAAAAATATAAAATTAATGCCACTGAAGCAGCTGTTATAAGAGAACATATATTCATTATTATTATGAAAAATATCTCTGCATGAATTAAATGAGCTGGAGCACTAAATTCATATAAGTCATCAACAATGTGAAATATAATTAAAAATTATGAAAAAAACTTCGAAAATTTATCAGACAAAAATTACGGGTGTAAATTATATCAAAAGTTTATCAACAGGCTGTCTGACCATCTGATTAGACATCGACTTTCAAGTTATTTTTCTATTGCAGTGTAATGATTAAATTTATTGTATGTTAGAGATATGGTATTGGGAACCCTTTTTTTTTAAATGACATTGGTCTAAAACACTGTTCACTAAATCATTTTTCTTGAAATATTCTGTAATCTTTTATCTCTTATTAGGAAAAGCTTTTGCCACATGTATTTTAGAATAATGATTAAATAATGATTAAATCCTTTATCACTTTGTTATGCTGTTGGTGCACTTGCAGGGCCTTCATAGCAGAAATGAGAGGACTACCCAGTGTTGAGGCTTTAATTATTGGCGATCCTTCAAAACCTGCTGGACAACCCCATTATCCACAGCAACCACAAATCTATCCATCCGCACCCACTCACCCTGTTGCTCCACTTCCCCACCCTGGGGGCTTACCAGGTTTTCCATATCCCCACGGAATGCCTGGAACGCCAATCCCTCCTCCTCCCGGGGGAGTTCCTCCAAGTGGGCCCACCGCATTCACCTATCCAAGGACTCCCCAACCTATGCCTCCTTACGGAGGGCATTCCGCTCATACCGGGGGTCATTATCCACATCCAAGCGATCACCATGCTCACCAAGGAAGCCACCATCATGGTGGGCATCACCCTCATCACGAAGGGCATCACCATCACTATGGACATGACGCTCACCATGGTCATCACGTTCATCACGAAGGTCATCACTCCCATCACGGAAAGAAAGCCAAGAAGCACAAGCATAAAAAAGAACACAAGCAGTCGTCGTCAAGTTCGTCATCGTCATCGTCATCGTCATCGTCGTCGTCTTCCTCTGATTCAGAGTGAGAGTGAACTTTTGGTTACGTCTTGGAGATTTTGCAAATACCTTAATTCTGTTGTATTGAGTTAATTTAGAAAGTAGTAATTTCTGTTAGTCCTCGTTTATATATATATATATATATATATATATATATATATATATATATTTATATATATATATATATATATATATATATATATATATATATATATATATATATATATATATATATATATATAAAAGCCCTATAGTCATTATGAAGAAAATGAGAATTTTGATAAAAATCCTGAGAAATTGGAGATCTCTACAAAATCTCTCTTGGTTATTAGGAAATATTAAGGTGAATTCTTGTGTTTTTCATTGTCACCTTGTTTTTACAAAATTAATGCTATATTTACAGGGTCTCTTATCCATAATATACCATTTTATCGTTGTCATAGAATCATGTTGTGTAAAATATCTTGGGTTTAAGCATTAGCTTATTCAACATTTTTACAGATGCATAAGAAGACAGAAGCCATATGAATTAGACAACTCTTATATGAAGACACCTTAAATGATCTAAGTAAGGAAAAAGTTCGTTAAATTAATCAAGTTGGTAACAGCTGACCTATATGGATGATGTAGTACGATTTAGCCCGATATTTCCTTTGTAATATCAGAGATATATTCGACCAGGAATACATACCAATTACATAAAACTTATACTTTGCTGGTAATTTCTAAAATATTTCTAAGCCCAAAGGAAGGCAGTGTTATTCCTGTACAAAACCAATAGCAAAAATTCAGGCTTTGTCCCAGTCCCGAATACTCTGTTAATGAAAGAAGAACTGGCATAAATCTGATTTATAGGTCAAATTAATGTTTAAGATGCACTGAATGATTTTTGGAGAATGCTTCAGCATCACCATTCGTCATTAGAGAAATCTGCATGTGGCGTCAAGTGACAGCAATTGTAAAAAAAAGTCTGTATTGTCGTTTTTTGGGGTAAGGTTTCATAACACTGAAATATACAATCTTGACTGGGAGATTAAGGTAGATTTCTCTCAACAAAATGCTGCGTCGCTCATTTTGCCCTGCGAATTATAAAGGGCGAAAACTCATTTATGCTTAATAACTATACATCTCCATGGTTTATAGTTTTAAAGTGACAGCGTATAAGGTTTCATATTTCTCAAAGATGAATCAAAAGTTTTCATTGCTTCCAAATCTGTAACTGTGAAATGTTAAAGAATCAGGGAATAAAAGTAATTTTTTTCTATTTATCAAGCAAATGCACCTTCATTCATTAAAACCTTAAAAAAAAAAAAGTTTTCTTTGTCAGCGATTAAAAGCATATGACATGCCGTTGACTTCAGTTTAACACGGCAGATTATATGCAATGCTATTAACATCCAAATTCTTGTATTCGGGCAACTCATGTCTTTATGCTATGAGCAGTTCAGACAAAAAAAGCACTGTTGAAGTATCTGAAACTGGATTGCCTTTTATTATACTTAAACAGTTTCTTGAAGGAAACTGCGTTGATGGTATTTTTCATGGAAATAAATACTGTATGTTACCAAAATATTTTATTTCCTACCTAGAGCTATGTAATAAAACGGTAATTAAGAAAGGAAATGTTCATAGTACATACACGTGAACTTTCATATCAACACGCACTTACTAATAAGTAAATTACTATATGCCTGAACTATCGTATTATGTGCCAGAATTCCCGTTCTCTTACGATGTCCTTTGTATTATGATTACCCACGAAAGGCTCCGGAAACTGAAAGATTCAGCACAGGTACGGAAACTGTTAATCCAGTATTTTCTCGTGACTATTTCCGATATCCCCTTATCCCTGAGGTATGGTATGGGAGTCTTAAAACATTCAAGCCATTCCAGTTCACCTTTATCACACTCGTAGAGTAAATCAAGGCCCTCCTCATCGCAGGGGATTATAGCCCCATCTATCAGCCGTATATTTTCCCGAAATTTTCGCCATAAAAAGAGGCTTTAGTTTTTAAGCCCCCCTCACAGGCATTACCACAAGAGTCTCTCATCATTTTTGTCATCATAATGACGATGTTAATGTTAACAGAATTCATTATTCTTTTATACCTTCGAAGAACGTTAGATTTTATCAGGCCATATTCATTCAGAGTAAATACATTTTTTATAAAATTATTATATACCAGTATCATACTGCCCTTCAACACGAAGTCGAAAAGGCATTTTTAGTTGTAATATCCTCCCAGATGTTTCCATGGCCGAAACGTACCAGTTTTTTCCCCTTTTATATTAACAATTTTGAAGTAAGTTATGCTAACGTTATCTTATGGAGATTTGAGTTAGTGATTGAATGAGCGAGTAAGAGACTGGGCTCTTGAGTCCGTTCGAACTCTGGAGCAGAACAAGAATTCAGCGGTCCCAACAGGACTGCTATTTTGAGGGGGTGTCAGGAGTCGAAGAACCATCGTCAAAGACAAGGGAAAAGGAGCCCTCGCAGGAGCAGGTCTTTGCAGTGGAAAGGACTGGAGGGTGGAGCTTAAGACTCTAATGTTACACTCCATGCCAAACCCATCTCGGCTGTAGTGAATCCTCAAGCTCTTCGTTGGTCAAGTCGGTAGAGCTGTGGCCTAGCACTCGGTAGGCCCGAGTTCGAGTATCTGGTGATAGAAATTCATTTCTCGCTATAATGTGGTTCGGATTCCACAATAAGCTGTAGGTCCCGTTGCTAAGTAACCAGTTGGTTCTTAGCCATGTAAAATAAGTCTAATCCTTCGGGCCAGCCCTAGGAGAGCTGTTAATCAGCTCAGTGGTCTGGTTAAACTAAGGTATACTTAACTTTGTAGTGATCCTCTCTTCTGATCAACATAGCATCTCATTTATAAGTAATCTACTTTTTCTTCCAAGTTCATTCATTAAAGCATACACAGTAATCAACAGATAAGGCTGACATTTTTATCACCAATCCAACTTCCTTAAAATATTGTGGAAAAGGTTCCGTTCTCTCTCTGAAAAAGTTTGTATTGACCATTTACTCTTATTTGACGAAATCTTAGATTTTTTTTTCCTGTTATCTGAGGATCAAGTAAAAGATACTTTTTAGACTACAATGAAAGAAATTCAGAAGAGAATCAGTAACTAATGCAAATAGTAAATTCTTCATGATCGAAAAAGTAAGAATGGAATAATGTGGAATTCCAGTGACCTTTCAGACTCTTGCATTGTTATTTCTACTTTTCGACAGTACCCTTAAATCGTACTGAATTTTAGTTATTCTACAAAGAAGGCATTTATTATTAGGAGAGATGGGCTCAAACGGACTTTTGCCCCAAACTGAGAAAAATGCAGCCCAAGGGCAAGCTATTGATCACTCTGAATGGAAAATGGCCCCAGTCATGCAATTGGGCTGTTGACGTCATTATTGCTTCTGATTGCTCTTGTTAAAGTAATCATCTGGAAATAAGTCAAATCGGTTTATGAAAGTTAGTTATCTGCAAAACATTCATTCAATTGTTATTTTTTCTGATACTTCTGTTGGAAAAAGAAGTAATTTAAAGGACTCTCATTTCCGTCATTCAGATGTACCTTTATAACCAGTGAAGCAGTAAATGTTGACTTTTCTCTTTACGACAATAGCCTCAGCCCCCACCCCCACCCCTCCTCTTCTTCGTCGTGGATTATGGCCACATCAAGCAGATTTATAATTCGGAATATTCCCATAAAAGGGATAGGAGCTATCAGATCTACCCCCTGCGTATCAAAATTTATAAAGGAGTTTATCAAACCAAAGAAATATTTTTTCCTTACTGAATAACCTTGGGGATGATTACTTTGCCATGATGAAATAACGTGTTAAATAATCAACTGATATTCCAAAGCAGTTAGCAACAATTTAAACAGAAAAAGAGCTTCATATAATTGAGTCATTATTTACGCCAAAGATGGATGGTAGTTACTGACGATTCTCCAGTGACATTTTTGATTATAAAATATATTTAACTGCATGCGTAAATATTGATCTAAGACCGATAGTGTTATACCATCAAAGTGTGTGAATAAGTGACTGTGGAATAAGAGACGATAAAACGTTTAGCAATTAAATGTATATCTTTTTGGACAAATCAACTGACTAATATATTATCTTAAAGTCTTAAAATCACATAAACCTAATTGGATCCCAATCTATTTTCCCATTTGCTCTTGTCGCATTCAGCTAGAATGCTTCCATCTCATGAAATACTTCTATTCCTGTGGCACAGTTTAGTGACAGAAGAAAACGCCTGATTTTCACATTTTGTCACTTTAGTATCACATGGAATAATTGAAAAAGAGTTACATCTTCCCACATATGATCATTGTGAATTCTTTGCCACCATAAAAAAAAAGGTAGTCAAAGGAAAATTGTGGAAATTTTGTCTTTTAACTCACTTGAAATATTAGTTCCACTAATGAGATCAGTTTGGCAAATGATCTTGTTTTCAGTCGTTGGAAATTTTAATTTTCTCTTGTCCGTCAAAGCCTGAAATGCTCGACAAAATTGTTAAACAAATGTTTCTGAGAAGAATTATTAAAAGATAAGGTTTACTTTACGAAGTGATCTTTAAATGAAAGCAGTGTACATCGTTCATAAATACTTTGCAGTGTACAGTAATCTTGAGAAATGTGTTTACATTATACAATCTTGACCTTCGGTCGGTTTTATGTAATTGAATACAACGATATCTTTTATCCATAAAAGACATTTTCAGTCACTCAATGTAATGAATACATTTATTTTCTTGTGTAAAGATAAGATTATTTTCTTAATGCAACAAATTGGACTTATAAATATCAATGAAAAAACAGAACCATGAATTTGCTAATCGCATAGCAAAAATTCTGTTATTGAGCACCAGTCGCATCCATTTTATAAAGAAAACTTCTGAAATGAGGAGGCTAAGGCTTTCATGAATGCCTACCTGATAAGGATATACCTATACCTATATGATAACTTTTCACAAGTTGAAATAATGGCTATATTATGCAATAGGTTTTGCTTCTGTCAAGTTTGCTGAGCTGTAATGATCCAGGATACTGGACTTTTTACTGTATTTTACTACAACAGCAGTTGGTAAGCTGACCAACACAAAATCCAAAGGAAATACGGAATGTTAGTCTTAAATCTACAGTCTTGAGTAAGTTGAATCACTTTAGATTTTACAGGCTATTATTTAACAAGACTTCTGCATCTGTTTGGGTCAAAACTTGTAACTCAATTTTCGAACTGTTTTCTTCATCCGATGAACGTGAAATTTTGCATGGTTACTCAGTCCCGGTGATAATACAACCTTGCATGATCAGCAGGTCAGCAGTGACCTCTAGTGACCCTAAAGTGACCTCTCCCGGTGTCTCAGGATTTGGATACAAATCTTCGATTTTTTCATACCTTCTTTGACCCAGTAGAATAAGTTAATAGCTCTACGGATTTTTCAAGTCTTCTTTGGCTCGACGGGATATCACTTTCAATTTCGTTAGCTGCAATCATAAATCGGTTACAATTTCGGTCAAAACTAAAAAGTATGAAATAAAAGAAATAAAAAAAACTTAAAATACGCCTTTTATTAAAATTCACTAAACAGCAAAAAATATTTTTTTGAGACACACCAGGATTTTCTTACAATTAATCAGGTCTACAAAAATTAAAGCATGGACGTCATACATATTAGGAAATGCTACAAGAAATAAAAAAAAATTTATTTTTTTTCTTGTAGCATTATCTTCCATGTTAGGCGCCAACGCTTTTATTTTTATAGACATGATTAATTGTAAGAAAATCCTGGTGTGTCTCAAAAATATTTTTTTTAGTGCATTTTAATAAAAGCGTGTTTACAAAATTAAATATTTTTTTATTATTTCTGATTTCCGATGGACTTAACCTTCTCTATAAAACCTGAAATATTTGTTGGTCGTAAAGTAAAGAAGTGTAGCACCAAATTTAACAACTAAGACTTTTACATAATATTAGTTATTCTCAATAAAAATTTCCACAGACTTCCTCAAAAGACACTTCTATCAGTTTCTAACATATTTATGAAGCAATAAACAATTTGTATGGTTCACTTCTCTGAAATGGAAGGCGAAATTATAAAATGTTAATAGTCATTATCCTTGGCATAACATGAACTAGAATATCATGCAAATTATTATTCACAAACCTATAAATTTAAAGGATAACCCGGTCTTAGACGAAAGACGATATCTATGGAGTGTAATTACATTTCCCCCAAAGCATTAATTAACTGGTGAGATGCGAGTGCAATCACTGATGGAAGCAAATGATTCTGCCTTGTGGATGGTTGGGGTTTCGGAAATCAGTTCAATATTCTGGAAATAATCATGATTGGTCAATAAATTTATAAATTTAACTATGCCGATACCCTTAGTTAGTAAAGAATATTATATTAGGAAGAAGTTCACTTGTTTACAGTTTAACCCAAAGAATGATAATAAATATTTCTTGTTTGTTTGAAATTTGAACTAAAACTACTGGTAAGGGATTCCATGATAAGTTTGATGCTGATAGTTTTTAAAAATTTCATAGTATTTGTAAACAATGTTGTAGAAACGCCTAACAAAATCAGTTAAAATCTTTTAGATTTATATATATATATATATATATATATATATATATATATATATATATATATATATATATATATATATATATATATATATATATATATATATATATATATATATATATATATATATATATATATATATATATGTATATATAAATATGTATATATATATATATATATATATATATATATATGAAAAACTAAGGTATTTTAACTGTTTTTCGTATGCGTTTCTACAACTTTCTTTATAAATACTATGATATTTTTAAAAATTATCAGCATCAATCTTATCATGGAATCCCTTACCAGTAGATTTAGTTGAAGTGTCAAACAAACAAGTAGTGCTTAGTATTATTATTTTGTTTACCTGTAAATCATAAACAAGTGAAATTCTTCTTAATGTAATGTGAAAAGTACTAAAAGTTCTTCAGTGTATAGCCCTATTCCATCAAACCAATTCTTTATTAACTGAGGACATCGTGAATTTGATATTAAGCGACATTTGTAGTTTCATGATTGCATATAAATCACGGTGTGATTAAACAAATTTCATAATAAGAGCTGCGTGTTCCAAACGTACCAATGAACTGTCATGGCGGAGGTGGGTTAATGCCGAGGGTAAGTACAATTTCCCCGCTCGCGACGGGTAAAATAAGTACAGAAAGCTCGGCATTAACTTATACCTCTCTTGATAGCTCAGTGGTAGAACGTCGACTGGAGTTGCTGGAACAATTCTGTGTCGTGGGATCGCGACCTGGCAGTACCAATCCATTTATCACTTATGAATTCCCCTTCGGTGATAATCCCCTATCGGGATACTCCCGAGGAGCGTGAATTTGATATTAAGCGACATTTGTAGCTTCATGATTATATATATATATATATTATATATATATATATATATATATATATATATATATATATATATATATATATATATATATATATAATTTTCGGGTACTGTCTTTTGTTCAAATAGACTGGACCTTTTAATTTCAGAGTCGCTGACTATTAAAAAGATGAAGCCGGAATTGAACAACAACTCGTCTGGTATTCAACTAGCTATCGTGTAATTTCATAGTAGGTACTCAATTAGGTCGTTAAATATTTTAATTTGTGAGTGGTAGTTTGTTTACATTTCACCTTATTTTTATTTTCATATTTTTATGTTTGTGTTCGCTTTTAATTTTTCGTTATTTTACGTCTCACCCTTTTAGATTGTATTTACTTGTTCATTTTATATATATCTAGTTAGTATTTTTGCTGAAGATTTATTATGACAATTCATTTTATTGTAATTTTATTGATTCTCATCCTTGTCGGTTTTTTCAGCCTGATGATGAGGTTTTATACCTCGAAAGCTCGTATAATAAAGAATGTTCTTCCTGGTCTTGGCAATATTATTTATCATTAAGCTATATATATATATATATATATATATATATATATATATATATATATATATATATATATATATATATATATATATGTGTGTGTGTGTGTGTGTGTGTGTGTGTGTGTGTGTGTAATAAGTATGTATGCATGTATATATGAGAGCCTCAGAACTAAGCAGGTCTCATAGAAACTGACTGTCACATAACGCTCGTAAGGGCGGGGTCAGGTCAACCACTCCCGGCCCAGTTTGGTCTACGTCCTTGTCGTGATGTAGCCACGGTGCTGCTACCGGGCCGGGAACTTCATAACAGGATAATCAAGATGAAGGCAACTGCAGTGGAGAAAGAATTACAAATGGAACAAAAACGTGGCAACATGTGGTGGCCAAAAGCCTCATAAAGTTTAAGTACACATTCAAAATCTCCATTAACAAAGAACATTCATATTTTATAATTATCTCAGAACAATTAGATACAGATTATATCAGTTACCAATCTGTCAAAACTTTATATAGAGATTCATTTCCCTCTATTGTAATTAGGTCAGCAGCGCTCGAGAGGTGGATTTATGGTGGTTGGCGCGGGCGGTGGTGGGGTCAACCTGGTGCGTATTATTGCCCACTATGCCTACTGATATTGCGATACGAATACCACTCAGTTCCCAAATATAACCAAAAAAAGTTAAGTATACCTTAGTTTAACCAGACCACTGAGCTGATTAACAGCTCTCCTAGGGCTGGCCCGAAGGATTAGACTTATTTTACGTGGCTAAGAACCAATTGGTTGCCTAGCAAAGGGAATATAACCAAGTCATGTGAAGAGGAGTATCGTTCATATTTCTGACGGCCATGTATTGAACTCATTGAATAGGTAAGGGCCTCACCGGTAGCAGCAGCACTTCTGAGGAATGTGTATACTTCAGTGTTAGGCTATTCATTTCTCTTTAATCTCTGTTACTATTTAAATTGATGTTAGAAACGGCACCTCATCGGCCACCTTCCTTGTTTTAATTCACTGTCTCCAAACGAAAATTTTGTACCGTAATGGTCCAACCAGGCTTTGCTTAAAAATGGATTACTCCCATCAGATATCCACACACAAACCACTTATCCCCCCCCCCACTCTATCACTGCCTTCGTGTCCCCCACTGCATGCTTATATCGGTCGCCCCTAACCATAAAAGTTGGGGGGAGGGAGTAAACTCCCTCCTTTAATTCATCACACATAGGTCCAACTTTTATTATCCCATTATTGAATACGTTTAATAGACATTCATCGTCTTGTTCTATCCTAAAGGATTCCTGCACAGCACATACTTGCCATTCCTATTTAAAAAAACTTTTTCACCTTTGTGTGTTCTTAATTCATCCCATACTTATTACCTTTAACACCATTTTGCAGTCTGTCGAGAAGTGACAAAAATCGTGTACCCTTCAACAAAGCAGAGCTTAGATTCCCACTCAACATCATAGAGTGTGACTTTCAAATGAACTGTTCCCACATCCTCATCTAATATTAACTGCCTTGCCACCTGTTCAGTGTCATCTAACGCCACCTTGTCCTTTTCTTTAGAAATTTCTTCTAATCATTTTAATGATTGTCACCACCATGTTGTGCTTAGTTATTACTCGTGAATTGGAAGCCACAGTACTACCTATGTACCTTGGCCCGAAGTTTGAATGCTTTTCCATATTCACACATCCCCCGGACAACACCCAACATGCTCTCAGTATGGCTGCTGCTGACATATGTATAAATAATCTTTCTTCTTAACTAACAGTGACCTAAGTTACTAACTAACCCAAATCAAATATAATATTACCACCATCCTGAATCATTAAAATCAAAGCAAAGCTATTCAAATATTTTAATAACTCACATAATTGCTAACTGGAAAAGAGATAAACAAGTACACATAATAATCTAATAACTAGTATGTATACTTCCAAAGCATCAATTGTGCATATGTAACTTTTATTCACAATGGCCATCGACATGGTTTCAGATGAAAGCTCCATTACCTCATATTCATAAAACGTTAAACACCTAATATATTCATCTACACCTCACGATTTAAAGAACATCATGTAAATGAAATTTAAAACATTCGCTCTTAAATGAAGAATACATATGACACAGCGTACCATAATAAAATATATAGACATAATTTATTACAATGTTGGAACCTCTTTACATCTTAACAAAAGGGGCATGCTCTTGACCATTTGGCCTTCTTTGTCCCAATCATCCTCGCCCATGAAGCCTCATACACCTGGGTATTGGATATTACTTTATCTTAGAGAACTGATCACACATCTTTGGGCTAGTGGTGAATATGGAACTTACGGTGTTTTGACATTTTCCCTTCACAAACATTTTGCCACACCATTGTGGATTTCTTTACTTCTTTTAACCGGAACAGTCCCAGATAAGATGGCTCTAATTTACTTTTTCTTAGCTGCAAGGATTTTAAGGACAATCTATCACCTGTAAATATTTTTACAGGTTTTGTTCTAAACATTCGGTCTCACTTGTTCTTATATTTTTTATTAGTTTTTATCATGAACTTTTGTGCTGCCTGCACTACTCTCTGGATCGTGTTGCACAGATGGGCTCTGTAATGTTCTACTGAATAATTTGGGAGTCTCGCTGGGTCCATGATCATGAGTAGGGCAACACTGGATCTTGGCTGATCACTAAAATGTAGGGCATATCCTTAACGGATGCATTTGTGACTATGGTCAGTTCTGCTGTGACATTCACTAACTGTTTAGCGCGCGCGCACACACACACACATTATACATATATATATATATATATATATATATATATATATATATATATATATATATATATATATATATATATATATATATATATATATATATATATATATATATGTGTGTGTGTGTGTGTGTGTGAATTCATCAGTAAACTATAAGAGAATATGTATAGTGAAATCAGTTCATCAAGTTTACAATGGCTAACAACTCCCTTCAAATAGATTTTGAAATAGGTTCGCGAATCGTTATCCTCTGCTATCTCTCAAAATTACAGCGTTTTTCCTAAACCCAAATGAGCACATTCACAAACAATATCTTTTTCCATTAGCTACAACAGCTCCCACTGACCACTTAATAACGATTTGAAGGAAAATGCAATTATAGAAATATTATCTATGATCTGAACCCTTTATTCTCCCTTCAGTTTATAGATTTATGATTCGCAAACCCCAAATAACATCGACCATTATGCGCCTTGTTCATATTCTTTACATTTCCAGGAACGTGGTTCCTTTAATGGAACCATCGAGTTCATCCTGATCAGTCTTTACTTTGAGATTGCGGAGAAAATATCATGCAACAGCTCGTGGTTTTGTGAATTGAAACTTAAAATATGGGACGTCCATAAAGTGTTGAGAGAGAATTTAAAAGGTAATATAAAAATTCATAAACCTATTCTGAGATTTTTTATTCTGTTTTTATGGCACAACGCATTGCCAGTTTGACCTATTTCTCGTACAAATGTTCCGTACAAAGACTTTCACTTCTTTCCAGGCAATGACCCTTTATTTCCTTCATTACAGGATCAAATCTGAGACAATTCGCTGCTCTGTGACATCATTCTTTTTCCCTGCATAGGTAGTGTTTTAATCAATGTTCCACGGAGTGAAGGGGAACTCCTCCTTCAGAAAACGGTAATCCTCCGACTGAAGATTCTGTGATATTTCTTTCGTTCCATTTCTAAATCCTAGCATTCTCTTCGTTACGTTGGCTCTAACAATCTCCCGTCTTTTACGAAATGGACTTGTCCCTTCCTTCGGGGCTAAGCCCCCACCCCTCACTCTTCATTTTCCCTTCTGTTTGGTGTTTCTGTCCGGTCTGGACGGAATAAGGGTATGGGCAGCTGCCCGGTCCATCGGCCTCCACACAGAAAAAAAATCTCTCTCTCTCTCTCTCTCTCTCTCTCTCTCTCTCTCTCTATATATATATATATATATATATATATATATATATATATATATGTGTGTGTGTGTGTGTGTGTGTGTGTGTGTGTGTGTGTGTGTGTTTGTGTTCATGTGTGTGTGTTGTGTGTGTGTGTGACGAGTGACATTCATTTTGTTTCTCCAATTTACGCATCTGCCATACGAATATCGCTGTTACGGGCTATAAAGCATAATTTTGTCATTGTTCTTCATGTCTCCCTATGCCTCATTCTCGTTCGTCATCTGCTCTCCCTTTCATTTTTGGAAACTCATAGAACATACGTACATGCGTACCTGCCTGCCTACCTCCATACTTACATATATGCTTACATACATACCTACATACATACATAACATTCACAGATACAGGGTAATCTTCACTTTCAGAGAGGATTCAGTGACTTACGGCTTTCTTTATCGAAAAGTGCATTTATTGATTACGAAAGCAGAACAATCTTTTCCTTCATTTATGCTGATGTGGGTCTTTATAAGATACCTTGAATATAAAAAGTATTGTTCGTGCAGTAAGTCACGTCCTTTAATACATAACCAAGCAACTTCCAGAATTCCGGGAGACGAGTTTGTAGCGTTCAGCGAAAATCCCCGATAAGAGCCACAATGATGAATTCCTCCGGGAGCGAGGGAGATTAGAGGCCCTTCAGTCCATCTCACCGAAGGCTCGTGATTTAAGACCAATATTCAATGTCATCCAGCATCACTCTCGGCTTTTGTGCAGGCCAACTGACCAGAGGCAGAAATGGACTGCCAATGGTTACGGTGTAATGTCGTTCCAGTTCGTTGATGGACAAGAGATTTCGTTGTTAAAACAATTTCTCTTCTTGTTGTATTGGAATACAATGCAATTCATGTACTGTGTGGTGCAATACAACCTTAGAAATTGTTAGAATTTTCTTGAAGTTTCAGGAGACTACCCAATACAGTAACTTAACAAACTGTTCTGTATACAAGAGGAACGCAGCCAGGGGTGAAGGGACGCTACAAAGAGCTGGTATTTGTCTACAGTGTAACACGTAAGTTACGCTGTAAGCAGGAATTCTTGTGGGGAAGATAAGCCATGAAATGGAAGTTTGACTAACAATGCTTGCTGTTAGGATCTGTCAAAAGCCTTAGATAAAATTCATTCGAAATGACCCGATAGGAGCATGGCAGAGCAGAAAGTCACCATTTGATTTCGATTCATGAGACGCATGCGGATGACACAGTAAGGCTCTGGGTATTTCCAAAAGGAGGCAACGAACAACGTTTTTAAGAATTTACTTATATCATTTAATCGCAGGTGGAGGGGTACCACTTAGGACCGTTTCTTAAAAGAAAACTCGAAACTGAATGAAACTTTCCAAAGACTTTCTGTTGTTTGCACCTTTTTAATACAGATGCCTATATTTAAAAAGTCATTGTCTCATGTTATGCTCCCCCACTGTTGTATCTTTGAATGGGATGGGTTCCCTGTCTTCCCAGACTTGTTCGACGAATGAAATGGCGTTTTGCTTGAATCAGTACTGTCGTGTTTCTACGTTCATCTGTTTCTGAACGTATTTATAAATATCAAGTAAATCTTACATGTGTATCTTTCTGAGTTTCAGAGGTAATGTTTCATGAGCTAACACTGTAAATGCTGGTTGATACGGTTTGAGTGAATTTATGGAAGAAATTCATATTTGGGACCAGAAACTTTAAAACTTTCCTATCAGCTGACAAAGGCGTTTCCAACTTTGTACAGTAATGTTTGTAGTACATCATCATGCTTTAGCTTTCGTTTTGATATAATTTTCCTCCATTTTTGCCCATGTCTTTTCTATCGCCTCCTTTGTTCACATTTTCCCTCCAACACTTTCATGACTATCAGAGTAACGCCCTACCACTCCTGATGGAATGAGATTTCCTGCCCTTTATCTTTCCTTCACAGACTCGCTCTCCTCTTCTCGACTTCCACTATCCATTTACTCCGTTGCTCTCGATATCCCTTTGCTCCCGTATCTTTGGTCTTCTAGTTCCATTTGCAATTCCTCTCTCTTGTATCGTTTTGTGGAGCCACTCACCTGTTAATGCGCCGGACGAGTTTCCTCTTGCTTCCCATCTCCAATTGCCTCCTTTCCTCTCTCTGGGACCTTATCGGCCGTTCCTTTTCTCTCTCACTCTTGCCTCAGCTCTTCCTTAGCTGTCTTTTCTTTGGCCCTTGATTTTCTGTATTTTGAATTTTGTTTTTGTTCTGACGCTTTTGCGACTGAGTTCTTTTTCGCTAGGGGAATAGGCGTTTTATTTGGCCTAACTATTTTATATTTCTCGTTCTGTGTTATTACCTGTAACCTGCTACTTACAGTACATTTAAGGTGTACACACACACATACATACATGTATATATATATATATATATATATATATATATATATATATATATATATATATATATATATATATATATATATATATATATATATATTTATATATATATATATATATATATATATATAATATATATATATATATATATATATATATTCAATATATATATATATATATATATATATATATATAGTCTATATATATATATATATATATCATTAGTTCTAAAGAAAAATCACAATGTCCAGTCCAAAATTAATATTTCAACACTGTCCTAGATGAACTATCTAAGCAAGTCTTTTTTTTACAGTTCACGCTCAAGTCTCATTAATTATCCATACCCATTTTTCACACACTATCCTACTGGATACTACGAATATTTTTTTTATATATATATACTCTCACGCCATCTGATCCACATATAATAGGTATATATATTTATATATATATATGAAGAGAAAAAGGCCCATAAAACAACTATTTGAACGTTGCAACCATATATTTCGGGCACTTACTTCTGTGTCCCTGTTCACTGGTAAACCTAACCTAACCTAACCTAACCTTACCAGTGAACAAGGTCACAGAAGGAAGTGCCTGAAATATATGGTTGCAACGTTCAAATAGTGGTTTATGGGCCTTTTTCTCTTCATATTATACTGTGGTATTACAGTAAAAGACATTCATATATATATATATATATATATATATATATATATATATATATATATATATATATAGATATAGTATATACTGTATATACTGTGGGGAGGGTGTGTGTGGGTGTGCGTGTGGATATGCATGTGTGCGTCTATTCATCTTTGCTTCCACCAGACTTAGTGAAAAATGGAGATTTTATTTTCCCGACAACCTTATTCTAATGTCTTCCTCATCCTTCCTCCTCTCTTTGTTTCGTACCATCTTCTCCTTCGCCGCTTCCTCAAAGGTTATGGCCACTTACGACAGTTTTATGTTTCGTAAATATTCCTATAAAAGAAGCACGAGTGATTAGATTTCCTATTCATAGTGTCATCCTTCATAAAATAATAACTAGGAATACTCAAGGTATTTATGTAGCGAGCGATTTTTTTTTTCTCAGTAAAATGCATAATATCATCATCACCATTCACTGAAATTTATTTGTCCATCACACCCATTATCACTCACTTTATTTTTTCAGTTTTGCAAGGTATATTCTAATACATTCACCAGCACTTAGTATATTTTTAACAGTTGCTGCAATAGGTATTCATTATTAATATCAATTTATCCCTTGTAAATTTATTCTTTACAGGCTCCGACGTAATGATTACTCCTCGTCGCAAATAGAATTTGGAGCGTTTTGTGCAACCACTCTCTTCTTATTGTCAATGTGAATATGTGTGAAAATCAGGAAGGAGAGTTTCCTACGCAAATTGGAACGCCTCGCGAGGGGGAGAATTAACGCCTCCCGGCAGCGAGGCAATCTCTCCCCAGGCCTTTTTTACACCCGCTGATGATATAGTTTTACATTTGCCAGGTGTTATGACTCTCCTTATCGCAAAGCGCGATAATGAAAGAAAAACGCAATTTTCTCGTATAATCTCGCGGCGGAAAGGAGTGGAAATTGAATCAAGAAATCGCACAAGAACGGTGATAAGTGATATGGGTTCTTTCTCTCTTCTTCTTCTGTAATATGTATGTATATAGATATATATATATATATATATATATATCTAATATATATATATATATATATATATATATATATATATATATATATATATATATATATATATATATACACACACATATATATATATATATATATATATATATATATATATATATATATATATATATATATATATATATATATATATATATCTCCATTCTCTCTCTCTCCTTTTCTTCACTGAACATATTTTTCTCCATTGCAAGGAGCGGAGTCGGACAGTTACAGGCTTCTCGTTTACTGGTAAGTCATGGGAGATGAGGTTGCTAAAACAACACAGTTTTCCTGGCATAGAAAACACTGGTACCCATTATATACATATATATATATATATATATATATATATATATATATATATATATATATATATATATATATATATATGTGTGTATTGTATGTATGTATGTATCATGTATGTATTCAGTGTAGCTATGCTTCAATGCCTCTTTGAAACTCCACTATTCGTTTTTCCCCTGTGATTCACCTTCCACAAATCTGAACTCATTTTCACTCTCCTATCTCACAATTCCCATCTAGCTAGGTCTAGCTCTCCCAATTCTTCCGGTGCCCCCAGGAACCCAGCCAAGGCTCTCCAGTAAAGTACAACTCTCCAAGGAGTTCCTCTAAGTACGTCTTCTATATAGTGAACGTCCTTGACTTCACTTATAATATAAGATTCCGTTTTCATTTTAAAGTACTGGTCTTGAATCGACAAAAATCGACGTCAACTGATTCTCCGTTAAATAGCATCTTGTTCAGCATTTTTCCAAGTGGAGCCATGTTTTGACGTTTTGACATCTCAAATTTTTGACGGGAGATTATAAATTCAGTCGTTTTGCCGTATATTATGTCATCGATGCGGATCTCACTGTATATAGTGAAGCTGGAGAAGTAAAGATCTCGATTGCAACGAAATGAAAAATTTGGAGGCAACTATACAGAAGACTTGTCAGATATCCAAATTAAGAGTAAAATAAATATTATGTCGCAACTCGCTGCTTTAGATTTAACTGCATACATGAAAAAGACAGTCAAAGAAACGCCTCCGAAATTAAGAGACAAATTCTATTTATCATGGAAGATATAGTATATGGTGCCAAAAACCGTGGTCACAAAATTTTCTTAGAACGGGAATAGGGCTGGGGCTGCTAAATGCCCAGTATCGCTAAATGTTAAATAGTCTTTATATCTCAGATAGAAGATAGAAAAAGATCTCGTCTTGGAGTTTTAATTTAAGATTTTTTTTTATTTGTCTGACCAGTTGCTGACAAGATTAAGCTGAACAGCAAACGAGTTGGAAACGAGAAGTGATAAAAATATTACGTGATTCACCGAAAGAGCGCCTGAATATTGCACAAGATATTAATGAAGAAAGTAGTTCAAAGATCACAGAGGCCACAGTCAAAAAACAGAATATATACAGCAATGGAATCATTTTTTCCCCTGTAATTGGAGCTTAACCAACGTGTTACCACCTTCATTGCCTTCAAAAATATATCACCACTAACGGTGACAATCGTCTTTGACAATACATTTTTCTTTCACTAAGATTATTAACATAAGAATCAGAATTCAGTATGACCACAAATAACCTAGTAGAAATAAAAAAAAAAAAAAAACTACAAACTATCATGTTAAAATTCAACATATAAGTAAACCTAAGTAACACTAAATTCCATTTCCAATGTAGAATATCTTTATTTTCAGAAGGAACAATATTGCCAGAACAATAACAGCGATGGAAGCAAAATAATCATTTGTTAATGTTAATACAATCGGTCTTGACATAGATATCGACAATAAAAACACGTAATAACGTCAGAGGGTTACCAGAATCCATATTACCATAATCCATATTAAGACTGTCTCGCCGGCAACAACAATCTATTTTGACTAGAAGCACCCATGGAATTTTTTCTTGCATCCGATCGAAGTGATGGGTGTAATCAGATTGCACTCGAATCAGAATTTGATAAAATATAGTTTCATGGCCAACACATTTCTCATCATGTTAGGAACCGGTTTCTGATACGGTAATGTAGAGAGAGACAGATGTTGACTTATGAAAGAGAATAGATGTTTCTTCTCATTTTTATTTTACTATTTAATTAATGTATTTAATTTTAGCTGTATACAGTTATAGATCATTAACGTTTAGGTAAAATAGTGGATGCACGTGACCTCGCTCGCAAAGACCAGTACATCAACAATGAACAGAGACTTCATACTTTGATTTTTATCTTGAGATGCGTTGAGAACACAACATCTGCGAATTTATAACGACACCAATGTCACTGATTTTGATACTTGACATGTTCTTGTTGGATTTTTGTCAACGTCTCAATAAGTAGGCGTTTTATTTATTTATTATTTTTTTGTTTTGGGATCATAATTCATCTCTATTACAAAATGCCAATTGATGGTTCTAATTACGCCAGACCGTGTGGGTCAACTGGTAGCACCAACGCCTTTCATTTTAGAGTCCTTTTATTCAGTCCCTATGTGACGTAGAAATTTGTTTGTATTACGCACGTGAGTGAGTGTTCATTATTTCCATCAAATCTAATAATATTCTGCAATCCTTACAAAGAGGATAGAGGGGAAGAACCACAAGCTACTTCACTGTTCGTTTCCCCTCACTGATTTTTTGGTGATTTGAGAAAAGGCAATTTAGTATGTTTAGGAAGAATCATCAATACTTTAAGTTAAATGAATAAAGTTTCAATATTAAGTGAAGAATTGAGTTCAGATTACGCCTACAGGAAAGCTATACATTGTGTGAGTAAGTTTGCAAAAATAGTAAGTAAAAAATTGAAAAACTGTGTACGAGTAATTTACCTTGATGCAGATGAATTTCAGTGCTACTTTAAAAAAAGATAATTCACATTTTACTAGATAGTCCATAATCTATCATGTAATATACCCAGCTGAAGTCAGTGCCATGCTTTTTATATTTGTATTTGCGAATCTATATTTACAGAGAGAGAGAGAGAGAGAGAGAGAGAGAGAGAGAGAATGGCGAATGCTGTACATGCAACACAAATACGCGGGAATACTAAAAAATCAGAAATGTTAGTATTTTTACCGTTTCTCCCAACCCCATATTTCTCTTTTCGCGAAATGCCAAAACTGTTATCATCTGAACAAAACGTTTCGCTTTAAAATGCCAACAAAAGTCTTATAACGGTTATCCTCGTTACAACACGCCTATGAACGCCGCCTCTCCAGCAGTAATCCCAGCTGCAGTAGTATGCCACTGAACGGCCTTCCTTCAGCCCTTGTGAACGCATCGGCAGTGTCAGCGGCCCTCCAGGATCCATTGTATGGTTTTAAATCTGATAGAGGCAGTAGAATGCGGGATCAGGATGGATTTATAAGGTCCCCTGCTGGAGGACGTGAATAGGCGTCGGGAGAGGTGAAAAGGCAAAAGAGGGATAGTCAAGGGATACAGGGCTAAGTAATGGATCCTCGAAAAGAGGGGAACGAATATGAGTGGGATTAAAGGATAACAGGATAAACACATTGTTCAGGTGAGATGCGGGAATTTTTTACCCTGAAGGTTCTTTCTTTATTTTTTGCTAAGCGTCTTTCTCTTAAAAGGAATTTATTCAGAGAATTTGCTTCATGGGTTCAAAAGCAAGGATGATTTTAGACGTGCGGTAAGTGTATAAGTGGGTTTTCAATACACAACAGACCTGTGTGATTTATACGTTATAGTTTTGGCTTTTATTAAAACAAAATGGAACATAAATTGCCAATCAGCTTCTTTCAGCCATCACAGAAAGGAAAAACAAGGTAGTATTTATGCTATTGGGAAGACTTTACGAACAGGTGAAAGATTAAAGAACTCTGCGGATGGAACTGGGCAGATTAGGAGCAAAGTTTTGATCACAATGTAATGGGTCAATGAATGAAATAAGTGTGAATAAAAATTTTTGGGGGCTAATGTAATTCTATGCTTGGATATATCGAAGGTGATAGAAAGTGCTTGTGCTTGAAGCAAAATATTTTAATTCAAATACAAAAGACAAAAGATGGTGTGGTCGGTAGGTTTGGATATTTTAGAGCGATTGAGAGTGAGAGCCATATTAACAAGTTTATTTTCTCTAATGGAAATTGGGTGGTGGAAGTCATGGAGTCGACGAAAGCATTCCCAAGAAAGCCTTTGTCAAATTTCTAAAGAAAGCTTCGTTAACTTGTCTGTTGAATGGGATTCGATGGAAATGATTTGCTGTGAGTGATGTTGACAAGATGAGTGGCAGGCTATATTACAGATTATGGGGCTGGAACAGATTTGAAAGTAGAAGGCAGTACTAAAGAGGAATGATTCCGTATGTCATTATGAAAAGACCAAAGGAAAGTTAGCTTGAGAGAATGTGGCAGGAATGGTAGTATAACGGCAGCTAAAAACAGGTAACAATTCCACAAGGATTTCTGACTCAAGTTTTTTTAACCGTATAACAAATGATTATCTCTCCAGTCTGGTGTCCTGCCATCCTCTAGTACATGTCTTGTTAAAAAGTTTGTAATTTTACGCCTAGCATCCATGAAGTAACTTTGGTATATCATAGTCACATTCTGGGAATATCATTAAATGTACTGTCTTAGTTTACCTTGCAGCAGCGAACATTCCTAACTTACAAATACAGTTCAAATCCCCACAATGGCATATAGTCCTCACATAGTAATGATTTTTGCCCTTTTATCACTCTTTTTATATATAAGTATATATATATATATATATATACATATATATATATATATATATATATATATATATATATATATATATATATATATATATATATATATATATATATGTATATGTATGTATATATATATATATATATATATATATATATATATATATATATATATATATGCATATATATATATATATATATATATATATATATATATATATATATATATATATATATACATATATATATATATATATATATATATATATATATATATATATATATATATATATATATATATATATATATATATATATATATATATATATATATATATATATATATATATATATATATATATATACATATATATATATATATATATATATATATATATATATATATATATATATATATATATATATATATATATATATATATATATATATATATATATATATATATATATATATATATATATATATATATATATATATATATATATATGTGATGTCTGCAAGCCCCATGAATGCTAAATTATGGGATATTAGATAGCCTTGCTAATGGGGCTGCAGAATCATAAACAAGAAAAGGGGGAAGGGGAGTGTAGGTCATCAGAATGACAGCCTGAATAGTAATGATTAGTTCTGTTTACAATTTACAGAGTAAAATTAACGGCAAAGGGATACGTGGGCAGCACTCAGTTGAATAGAATAAATGCAATTAGGGAACACTCCCCAAATAAATCAATATATAAATGGTGAATGGCAACGGAAATCGCCGGTGTTGGCGACATGCACGCTTGGGTCAGGACGAACTTGCACATTAACCAAATAACACTGGACATCGACTCCTGAAAGGCAGAGAGATGTCTGATGAATATAAATTTACCTCCATATGCCTATCGTACGGACATAGATAAAGAGCAAGATTTGAGGAGGTAATTAATTTACTTCTATTACTGCCAAGGGGAATAATTGCTAAATCAATTAACTGGATTCAAGGAAACACTTGACAAGGATTTTACACAGCACTTATGGTTTAGCAGGGGAAGGAATCATGCAAGACGAAGACAGGTTGAGAGAAAAAGATAAATAATAACGGCGGATTCTCTCAATTTCCAGACGTACCAGATACAATCTTTGTGTGCTCTAGTAAAAGCGTGAATGGGGCTCTTCCTTCGTTTAGCAGAGTTGGGCAGGCAAGATCAGTGGTGCTTGGTGTCTGCTGTCACAGGTGAAAGGGGTCTTCCCTGGATAAACCCTGGAAGGATTTCTTGGAAAGATAGGTCTTGTCTGGGTTGTACGTATATATATATATATATATATATATATATATATATATATATATATATATATATATATATATATATATATATATATATATATATATAGAGAGAGAGAGAGAGAGAGAGAGAGAGAGAGAGAGAGTGACATGTCCGAGGTGCGACTCTTATGTCTGGGTCAGAGTATTTTTCTAATGTATCCAGGAATTACATATTTTTTTATGTGGTGTTCAAAACATCTGTTACGTTCAGTGCCGGTGGGAGCAGGTGTCTTCTAGTTAGGATAACGGTGTGAATATGGAATTAGTTCTGCAGAGAAAAGGGACATCTTGTGATTAACAGATCTGTATCGAAAAAGTATTTTTGCATTGTTAAAAAAACATCGCGTCTAGACATCAGGAATCAGCTGAGGTATAGCGAAAATTGGTTTTTCGGTAACGACGGCATAAATTTGCAAAAACATTTCCATATAGGATATCCAGACAATTTTTAACATTGAAAATTATTTTACGTATTTTGTAAAACTATATTTTCAGTGGGTGCATGATATTCCCTTCTTCATACTCTACTGTATACTACGGTACATATGAGGCTATCAGTCGAGAAACATGCCAAGCGCCATCCTGGGTCAAAGTATCTTTCAATTTAATTTATTATATTTTAAAAATGGCACTTGGCATGTTTCTCGACCGAAAAGCTCATATATAATTAATTAGTAGCTATAACTTACGTTGAATTAAGGAATGTATTGGCGCTGGTCTAATCCACTAACCTGAATTTTTTAGTGTTCATAACTATTGAATGAAAAAAAATTGTTTATTAACAATAATCACGTACGCTGAATAAACAGTCGTATAGGAAAACATTAAATTCAAAACGGAAATGCGAGTACAGTGTGTCTGGGCAACGCGGCTGTCTCCAAGGCTATTTAGCCTCGTTTGACACACGACAAAAAGTGTTTCATTTTCCCCTAACAGGTGAAATGAGAATTTTAATTAGAGCTTAGCAAGTCCTTGAAAGCAATTAAGCAATTCCAGTTTTATGTCCAAATGCCTTTTATGAGATAAAGAAATTAATTAGTTGTGATGGGAAGCGGCACATGCTAAACTTCAGGCTTTGAAGACTCGCTGCCTTTAATCACATAAAATTATCCTTTTTATGATGGCGATTATAAAAAAGGGGGGTCCGGAATGAAACAGGAATTACGCAGAAATTTAAAAACCCCAGATCAAAACAAGATTCTGTTTTCTTTTTTTTCTCCCCCTTTGGAAGGGCCTTTTTACGATCTAATTCTTTGTATCTTGGAACAAGAACAAAAACATTTTGGTAAGAGCGCAGTAAGTTCTTTCCCATGTCTTTTACAAGATGGAATATACGTTTTTTTCATCCTTATACCTTGTGAGGAGGGGAAATTAAAAATAATGTTTAATGTCAAGGTGTCTTTATTTATTAACTGAAGATAAAATAAAAACTGTAATTTAGTAATATTATCACCTTCACATTCGTGTCAAAATCTTTTTCTACTGACGAAGCGTTTACCTTGGATTTATCATCAAATCAGAATGCATTTTGTTGCTTGATTGTATTTTCCTACATAAGTCGTATAGTTTGCCCATGATTTTGGTTCTTTGTTCTTATTTGGTCACTGTTACATGTAACACTATGTAGATAGTGGAAAAGATCAGTTTGTGTGACATCCTATGTTATGTGGGTTTTGCTGGCCACGTTATAGCAGGGCGATTCTTCGTTACTGTAAATTTTCCATTAACTGAATCTTACAATCTTTTTGTAAAAAAAAAAAATCAGGATGCTGATTCGCGAATCTAGTCTATCTAACAATGTATTTTTTAACATCAAGATTTGTTGCTTAATGTCCTTCGTCACTGGGTGCATTGTTCCATAATTATGGAAGTTATTAGTATACCAAAGGTGTACCATTCTTAGTGAATACGGGGGTTTTTATGCCTTTATTTTTATTAGTCTTAAGGAAAACCTAGAGTAAACACTCGTTGGTTAAGCTGAACCCTAACAGTGCTGGACATCTCTTCATCGATCTGAGCTTGTCAGAATTCATCCATTATACTTACAGAACTAATATATGACAGAAATAAAATATTACAAACCGTACTGGAATCAAATATCCAACCATGAAAAGCAAATAGTCGCTCGGTTGCCAGGACCCACAGTGGTTTCTGATAAGCGGAGACTTCACATTGAGCGTTTGCATTCACTATTTGGTAAATCACAAAACCTTGCTCCATGCATCAAAAGAAAATGTTTGTAGGACTTCCATTATATGCAAAGAGAATCACACAGTGATGACCGTGTTTGGGGAAGCAATAAGAAGAAAAAGTATAAAGAAAAGTAATCGCCAATTTAAAATTCCGTCCCAGCTTTATTTGACCATTTTTTTTTTCCGGAGACTTGGTCTGATTGTTCGAGATTCTTCCCGTAACTTTTAAGAAAAATAAATCTTTTATAAAGCAGCTTCTCTACGCTCGCGTCTCAGGGAGATGGAAAAATCAATCTGTGTTGTTTGTCTCGAAGTTCGTACACTTTTGTTGGTGGTTTTGCCTTGCTGCTGAAGTTCTTTCAGCTCCCTGTGTTGGTTTTCCTTGAATATATTTCATGTTTTATAAGTTTTATTCGGAACAGTGTTAACTTTCAGCCAGGGATTTACGTGATAAAATTTCACAGTTTAAAGCGGACGTGGTTCGGATTACTCGTCAGCCAGTGTGCCAGGTGGGTGGTTTTGTATCTTTTCAGCTCGGATTAACGATTATTGAGACCATCAGAAAGCTAACTCTGAAAGAGTTAGTAGAGTAAACTCGTACATTGCAGTTTAGCCAATTTTCTCTTTTCATTTAGTTAACACAATCATACAATATCACATAAGCGTACAAGCATACACAGACAATGACATACAGATACGCATGTATGTATGTATGTATGTATGTAAGTACGTATGCATGTATGTATGTGTGTGTGTCTCGTAAACATTGTGAGGATGACTTTAAAATTTATTTGGATTACCTGTTGTACAACTAATGTGTTCTAAATCCCCGTTTGAAAGACACCATAAATGAATTTCCGTAGCGATGACGAAAGTAAAATTTAGTTACGCCAGTGAGAAGGTCTAGTCTGGACGCCAAAAACAAACTCGCAAATAAACACACGTCCATACGTAAACAAAGTCGCCAGATGCGGCACTCGGGACTACGTCACTCTTAATAACTTCCGCTAGAGCGACTGCTTCTACTGCATATCCTGTCCTATTGTTCCATCCAAGGGCGCCTTCCTTCATTCGCCTCACTTTTCGCGAGTCCTTAACGCCGCCATTTTCCTCCGCTCTCTCCGCTTTCCTTCATCAGCCGCCTTTCTTTATGCATTGCTGTCATTTCCGTTTACTCGCTGGGGCCACGCGATGCCCCTTCTCTGAATGTTACTAGGACTACTGGCGCTTGTTTGAAGCCTTTCCCTTCTTCTTCTATCCTTCCTATTCTGTTTACAGCGTCTCATTTGGGACCCCTATTCACTGTTATTGCTTTACTGTTTCTTTATTGTAGACTTGTTCGCCGGCTGATGAATCTGATGTGCACTTTCAAAAGAAATATTCCTTACTTAATTTTCATACTCATCGTAATAAAAAACGGTTTCATCTACTATAATTAAATTAATATTCTTTCAAATAAATCAAGGGAAGAGAGGATGAATAAGACGAGAAAACTAACAGAACAAAAAGGCCTGTGAAACTGTAGAAATATACTGTAGTTAATGAAAACTAAAGGTATGAAATAGCAAAGAATGAAAATATCAGGGCAGATAATAGAGAAAATGATTTGGACTCTGGTATTTCAGTAAAGCGGCACGCCAGCTGGTTATGAGAAAATAGATTAGAATTAATGCCGAAGAAAAACCCACTTATGTTATATTAAGTGAGGGGTAAATGGATAATATTTGACCGTGATGGAAAACATTAGAAGTGATGAGATTAGAAAGTCTAACCTCAAAATAAAAACCTAATGAAAAACAACTGAAAGACAAGTAAATTACCAGTTCGAATTTTTTCAGAAAATCTGAAATGTAACTGCTGAAGTGATTGCCTGCGTTCAGATATGCAAACAATTAGCCCTATATGAAAGATGTCATGGAACCTGGATGTTTCTTTTCCTTTCACTCAGTATCTTGTATGTAATATACCACTGACATCAATTATTGCATAACTGGAAATAGGGAAAAAGGTGGTAGTATTCATGCGAAATAATCATGTTTTTGTATATTAAAAAATGCCATTTATTCAACTCTAGAAAACTTTCTGACCAGCCATTTGCTGTCAAAAATCACGTTTTTGTTACCTAAGGCTGAGATCTAAATCTAGTATACAATTCACTTTAATCTATTGAGTTATTCACTAAGTCTAATTGTACAGAATAAAGAATACCAATAAAGACAGCCTAGAGGTTATTAATCTCTCTTTTGAAGGTTACATATCAAGAAACAGACTCAACATTACAGTTTTGGATGGCTGACTATTTTTAGTAGGATTGCCAAGCGTATTAGAAATACCGACAGTGGCGACAGGTCAATTGCGTCCTGGACAACTGCGTCCCCGTCAAATGCGTCTCGGTCATTGGCAGCCCTGGGTATTTGCGTACGTTATTTTTGTGCCCGGTCATTAACATCCAACCATATGTATATTTCATATAAGGTGTAATATTTCAATTTTTATATCTTTGAGTCCTAAATATTTCCATACCATTATAGTGAGTACAAGAACCAACAAGACTCAATGGAAATATTTTGCCAAACCACGGTGAATTTTCAGTAACATAAATGGCCCCTGTCTCAGCAATGGGGAGAAAATCCATCTTTTAGAAAAGTATTATGTGGCCTCGGTTTAAGACGATGAAATAAAGCAGTAGCAGGCTTTTGGTCTGAGCAAAGATCACTTCCTTCCTTCCTGAAGTCATCACATACTCGAAAGTCACATACATTGGCCGAGCAAGAGGCATAAGTGGGAACAGAACTTCAGCAACGTCCTCCATTGCACCGTGGAATGTTCGTAATCGAACAATAAGTGACATGCCAAGAGCTAACAATAGTTTAGAGGGATGGTATATGCTATCCAAAACTCAGTTACTTGTCAACGCCCTTCTGTTTGGAAACTGATTGATGCCTGGCAGGACTGGGAAGCTTTAGCCACAAAGAAGAAAACTGACTAACAAAGCGGGGTAATTGTCCAACCAAGAAAAAGAATATCAAAAAGCGCCTTCAGTCATTAATTGCATGTTACAGTCTCGAGGACAAACTAAGTTTGTTATGAGGGGTTGCCCACGACGTGCATACTTTTTAACTTCGGGTTTATAAATAAATTTTTTCATTGCTAATAAGAATGCTACCGTCCCTTTTGAAACATTTTTTTTTTATTGATAGAATTCATGAAATATACAGAGAGTATATTGTATGTAAATATATAGGAGACGAAGATACAAAAGTAAAAAAAAAATTACATCCAATATGGACTATACATATAGACGGACGCAAGTGACCGGGACGCAAAAATACAGTATGCAAATGCCCAAGGACACCAGTGACCGAGACACAGCTGTCCAGGACGCAAATATCCTAGGGCCACCGATAATTAGGTAAAGATGTGTACTGAGTAAGTGTTGATTCCCGTTTTACTATAAAAGCCATATTCCACGTAAAAGAGATCTTCAACTTGCATTAACATTCTCATTCAAGTACAAGTACAGAGAAGCGATGTGAAATCAAAACATCATTTTCTTCATCTTCTTCACTTCCAACGTTGTGTGAAACAAACTTCTCCGTGAAATTCCACCACACCTTGTCTCTCCGGGGCTTTATCCACCACAGACCTCCATTCATGTCCAGTCTCTCTTCTCCTAGTTCTCATCCAACTATGTCTGGGTCTTCTGATGCCCACGAGTGTTCAGCTGGCACTAAAACGCACTCTTCTCCTAAGGTTTGTGCAAAGAGCATTTCCCCCCCCCCTCCCCGCCCCGCCACCAAAAAAAAAAAAAACAACAAAGTGGGTTATGACTGTCACAAATAAAAAAAAATGGAATTAATTCATTCTCTAAATTTCCATCTATAAAGGGATAATGTTTCATATGAATGCAAGACTTGTTGAAAGTACTTAAGATTCGAGAGGATGGAAAACAAAAAGAAACAGTGAAAGAAATAACAATATGTAACAAGTCGAGTTGGAACAGAAAATGATTTCCGAGATGTTTAGCGCGAAATAAAGTAGAGCTAAAAATTATCTAAGTAATGGAGGGTGGATAAAATCAAAATACAAATATAGCAAAATGATCGTTGTAGAAAGAATTCGAATGTTTATGGGGATCGCAAGATGAAAGTACAAGCGAAGCAATCTCATAACACGAAAACCAGTGTTTTTATGCACGGGGATTAGAAGTAAGGGCCCATAGAAAAAGATTAGCAAGGGGAAGGGATTCCATATTCGGCGTGGAGAAGAAACAAATACCTTATTCGTTTTACCGAGTTATGGGAGAAGAGAGAGGGAATATTAAGACTGTATGAAACATAACTGAATAAATTACCACCATGAGACGTCCGCTTTAATAAGAAGGAAATTAAAATTTAAAGAAAAATATTCTTAAGGGGGAAAGGAACAACGGCTCGGTTTATGCCAATGACATATATATAGTTGTGAAGAAGATAAAACTCAAATCTACTTTATCTATAATTAGGTATAGTCTACAACTCGATTTATTTAAACTTTTCCGTTTGCTCGCAAATAAAAAAAAAAAATAAGTTTCTTGGAAGTATATTTTTGGCACCATCCATTTATCTTCTTTCTATCTCTTTTTGACATTCAGTCTGTCAGTTGTGTTTCTGTCAATTACTTTCTTCCGGTTTTGTGAAAAAATAATTGTCAAAAGAGGTTTCATAACAATTTATAAAGATGCAAATTCAGCCTTTTAAATAATAAACACTATCGGCGTCGTAAGTCTTGGCTTTACGTCTTGATTTCTTTGTCTGGCTCAGAGAGTAGAGCTTAAATATAAGCGGGTCGCAGTTTGCCGATAAATACCATTCTAACCACCAAGAAGATTACGTTTTTCGATTGCCCGTTTTGCTGTCTATTAGCATAATTATATAAGTAAAAACGATGAAACTTTGTAAAAGCATTGAATGTCACGAAATACTTCGGCATCCACTAAAAGTCAATCACCTGCAAAAAAAAAAAAAAAGTCAGTGTATCTGATCCTGAAATAGTTTTTCAAAACACTTACAGAGAGCAAATGTGCTCGGAGTATGCTTCATTAATATTACCTACTGTGCATTTCAGGCCCGTGTCTAATAGATTTTGGTCCATAAAATCTTTAGAAAGCATCGGATATGGATCATATTTTGGAAATAGTTGAAGCCACAGTCTAATCAGCAAAAATATTCAGTGATGTCTAATGTGGATAATCAAGGCACTTATCAGAGTCAATCAAAGAAATTTAAAAGGAAAATTAGCTAAATTTAGTAAGCACCCAGAGAGAGGCTAGTTCTGACGTAAACTATGACATCAGACGTAATAGCAGGGTTCCTAGTAGTAAGATAATGATCGTAGAAACACAAATATTTGACCGTCTTGTGCAATATGCGATAATTATCGAAATTTTATTTTCGAAAGTTCTTCACTTACGGTCTGCTCAGAGCGCAAGACCCTGATTCACACAAGGCAGGCTTAATCTTAAACAAACGACAGCATATCCTTTTACACAATTTTATATTACAATATTTGTTTTTTTCTTATTTCATATTTCCTTCAATTTCAATAAAGTTCAGTATAATCAATGGATTATTGGGTTATAAAATTTAGGGCATAGCCCAGCACTTGGACTAGGAGTTACGAGTTTCATTCAGCACAACATTAAATGATTAAATGAAATATATATATATATATATATATATATATATATATATATATATATATATATATATATATATATATATATATATATATATATATATATATATATATATATATATATATATATATATGTATATATATATATATATATATATATATATATATATATATATATATATATATATATATATATATATATATATATATATATATATATATATATATATATATATATATATATATATATATATATATATATATATATATATATATATATATATATATACATATATATATATATATGTTACTATATATATATTTTTTGTTAGTTACTTGTAATATATATATAATTAAGGTGTTACTAGAGTTTTTTTCTGTTACTTGTTTGTGATTGTGTCAGCGTATTTTTCCCTAGTGAACGGTGACGATCTGGTGGCATCATTGAGCCTTTTTGATGCGGTTACCCACCTATTATCCCGTTCTCTCTGCGAGCCAGTTTTCTTTGTGTGGGTGGACTGAAGTATTTCTTCTTCATCATTCGCATTTGGAGTTAAGATTTTATTTTTTAATTGTTCGCATCTGGGGTTAGGGTTACTTCACTGTTCGCATTTGGCGTTTAGACTTTAATTCAATGGTTCGCATTTGCATTAGTGTTGGGAGTTTGCTGAATTTTTAACTTTTTTTCTCTCTCTTTTTCTCTCTACCTTTGGGAATTATATGAAGTTGAGATCAGGTCGAGTTCTTGTAGCTTGGAGGGTTATCCGTTCCAATAATATGGCGGAGGCTAACGAAGATAAAGATAAAGTGACAATGATGTACAAAATTTACATCCGTAAATACTGGAGTTCAGCCCTTTCCCGGGCTGGTTGATGGCATTCTTCCAGTTCCCCTCGAAAATTTTATAGAAGGGTGTTAAATTTTTTATTCGCCAAGAAAATAATGGATGGGGTAGAAGCTTTCAATGAAGCAAAAGGTTTCCTTAGTTTAGATAAAAGGGATATCAGACAGCGTTGCCGGAGTCATCACTTTTTGAAGTGTAGGACCTGGGACGATCTTAAGGATTTTTTGAGGGCGTCATATGGAACAGCTGGAGCTGGCAATGCAGTTCGAGATCTCAGATCTCTTTTCAAGGTCTGCAAAGGCCATGATTTGCTGGTCACGTTTAGTACCAGATGTTTTGATGCTGCAAGGGATTTTTCGAAGAAGTTGAAATATCCTGGTTGGGTAAATGGAGGTTCTATTATGATAGAGAATCTTGAGAAACTATTGCAATATGCTGGATCCTGAATGATGTTCCTGATGCTATCATAAATAGTTTTGACAAGGAAATAAAAAGGGGATCGGACGAGAATTTACTGTTCTCTCAAGTTTGTAAGCACGTGTCTTAATGCCCTACAGTAGGTAGCTCCTTTTTGGACGGGTGCCAAAATCTTCCAGGGCTATTCCGAAGCATCATACACAGAGTAATTTTGACTCCACAGTTACGAGGTTATGTGCCAAGACAAAGGATGATAAGACTTCTGCGAGTTCGGGATCCCAAGGGCGTTGTTATAATTGTAATAGGCAGGGCCATACTAAGAAGTTTTGTAGGGTATAATTTTGTGGCGCTTGCAAGTCTGCATGTCACCGTTGGCCGTTTTGTCCACTTCTTAAATAGAAGCAAAAAGGGCAGAGATAAAATGGGTTGTTTCTTGTGATATAGGACTTCTGGGGATCCCTTAGAGGCGAAGCCAGTGGTAAAAGGGTCTGTGTATGGGGTTGATGTGAATATTTTTATAGATCAGGCGCCTCTATTAATTTGATGAATTATGAGTTGTTCCAATCGATGTTTTCCGATCGTTCTTTGAGACCTGCTAGAGAGACAGTATGTGATGTTCAAGCAAATAGGTTATGGGTTTTGGACTGCATGAATGTGAATTTATATCTTGTGGGTAGAACTTTTACAGAACCATTTTTGGTTGTACGAGGGGCTGCTTTGGGGAATACATTGTTACTGGGTCATCCAGCATGTCGGAGACACAAAATCTCGCTTCATACAGGGGGTGTTAGGTATAACTGTTGGAGTGCCTGGTGTTTTTGTGCGTTAAGTAGAGTGGACGATGATAATGGATCGTGTGTGCATGAGAATTTGCGGGTGGGTTCTTACCATGTTTCTGTGGGTAGGATGTATTATAAAGGGCATTTGTCAGAAGATGTGGTTCTTGGTCCTGGTATGGTTTCTATGGTGAAATTTCAAGTGAAAGCTCTGCATAAATCCAGACAAGTGTGTGGATGACTGTAGCAAAAGGCTACGGGTTTTATAAGCAATGTATCAAGTTCAGGGGATACTTGGGTGGAAATGCTAAACTGTAATGATTCAATTCGGAATTATCAGAAGGGTATTTATTCAGTCGATTTTGTTGACTGGGTTGATGAAGATAATTCAGTTGCCACTGTCGGGGCATGTGTGGATTTTCAGAAGCAGATATGTTGAATTTTGCACTGCCTTCTGTTCGATGGAACATACTTATTTGTGATGATTTTATGAAGGCACTGTCATCTTCTGGATATTTTTCTTGTAGTGCGCTTTTATCAAAGATCGTTATGGTCATTTTGTTGTGGTTGTTTCCTGGCCTTTGGTGCCATTTGCCCATGTTTTAGCTCTATCATTAAGCATGACAATATGACGATAATTTTTTATAAGTATCTGGGAAGAGTTATCAGCTTCCTTGAACACAATCTTCCAAGTTAAGCTTTTCAGAAAATTAGTCTTTCTATACATTTTTCATAATCTCTGTATGATGATTTTCTTTCTCCATACCCCTTCTTTAAAAGTTCTTACTTGTAGAGGCGAGAGTGACCGCCTGGCTCCTTGAAACGCAAAAACCAATTTCTTTTTCTAATCTTGCTCTTTCTCTCTGAGTCATAAACACTTGAACACATGCAAGAGAATCACTAGACCTTGGGCCAGCATACGTAAGCCATGAGGCCCCTGGCAACAGTGCAAGTCTAGGGCTCCACAAGCACAGGTGAGAGAGATTTTGTTGCCTTTTTCCCCATCCCTGGGTGAAATTTTGTGGATATTTTTCCCCATCCTAGAGGGAAAAATAGTTGGATTTTCTCTTTGTCACGGCTATAATACTGAAGTTTTCCTCATCCACGAAAGCAGAATTTGGCTAATATTGCAATGCTTTCTTCGCCGAAACAGAGAGAAATCAGGTCAGGCTGTTGCTGTTGAAAGGTTCTCCTATTACCAAGGAAAAAAGTATATCAAGTTCCACAATATCGAGGCGATGACTTTGAATATACAAGTTGTTGGTTTTACTGAAACCGCCCCCTTACCAATTCCACTTAAAAATTAAAGTTTCTCTTCGATTGTTTCCTTAATAATAACCTGCTGTACAGTATTGTTTGTTTGTTATTTGAGTGAAATCTTAAAATTATCAAACCAGGGTTTGCATTAGTAATTGGCTGTTATTGTGAAGATATAAATACCCACCTTAGTGACAGTAACAGAAGAGACCCCATCTGTAACCTTCAAAAAGCCACATTTGCAGATTCTGTGATTGTTTATAGTTCGTTTTTAAAATCCCATTCAATAAAAAGAAATGAATTCCTAAGAAAAAAAGTGTGGGTTATTGAAAACAGTGTTAACAGCTTTTAGTGCAGTTAGCTAATTTAGCCTATTTGAAATTTATGAATATTTATTGAATGCTCTATACACCAAGTGTTTGAAATGTTCAAACTATAAAAAAAAGATACCTATCGTATATTGGGTGCTGTGAGCACCACGGTTTTAGAATCATCAGTTTTTGATCATCAAAAGGCTTAATTAAGTGGTGTAATGAGTCTTTTACGAGGGGTTTTGAAAGACTGAACTGCCAGGCTTAGTAGTGATCTGCGCTTTATACCAAGTATCCTAGGCTAATTTTTAGAATCACTTCAGGCGGGAATCTGAGAAAATTTAGCAATGCATACGTTGTTGTCGGAATATGTTATCTGGGCGCATGATGTCATTTGACAAGAGTAAGGCTAAGATTAAACTTAAAAGAAGTGACAAATCTAATCTACTTATACTTGGATTTTTAAAAAAATTCTTGTTTATGATGAACGGTTTGTGACTTGCTTTTGGTGAATATCTTTTTTAAATTTCGTTGTGATGCGTTACGTTTGCCCATTTATAAGTTTCCTTTAACTCAGAACTTTTTGTTCGAATCCCTTGTCACTCCATTCCAACCATATGAATATTTACTGAGGTAAATAAGCTCCATCGTAAATTGCTGCATTTGCTTTGAGAGGATAATGAGCCTTGTCACGTGGGTAATTATTATTTGTATCCATCAATAGACGAGATTACAGTACTCCCTTAATCCTCGTTCCTTTCACTTGCTACCGTGTGCATGACGTTTTCTCTCAATCGTTTCTTATTATCGTTACTCACATCTGAGGATCTCCACGAGTTCCTCATTGGACGGGTTGGTGTCGTTCTCGGCTAGCACTCTGCTGGGCCCGAGTTTGATTCTCTGACCGGCCAATGAAGAATAAGAGAAATTTATTTCTGGTGACAGAAATTCATTTCTCGTCATAATGTGCTTCGGATTCCACAATAAGCTGTAGTTCCCCTTGCTAGGTAACCAACTGGTTCTTAGCCACGTAAAATAAGTCTAATCCTTCGGGCCAGCCCTAGGAGAGTTGTTAATCAGCTCAGTGGTCTGGTTAAACTAAGGATTTCCAGCTCTACTTGGCGAACGCAGATGATTGATCCTATTGTCTAGTCACAGGGATTCCACATGGACCTAATATCGAGGACTGAAAAAATACCTGTTTAGCTCATATGTGAATGGAGATATCAGAATATCTTTTCATTTGTCTGATACTAATCTCGCTTTCCAAATGTAGTCGAGGTCATTGCACTTTAATAGCTCTCCTCTCTATGTCATAACCCATTATCTGTAAAGTGACACGAGAAGATCGTCTGCACTTGAGGGGAGAGATGATCAAATAATCAAAATCCAAAAAGAAAACCAGTGAACTGATAGTAAGGGCAATTTCCACGCTTATGTAGAATCATTCTTCCCTCCATTTCTGTTCTTCCCCAATCATGATAAGTTGCATCATTGCGAAATTTTAGACAAATAAAAAGAAATGTGTATTACCCAAAGCGTATTTTTAGATGTTTTCTAATGCCCTTGGGACACAAACTAATCTACCTGCAGAAGAAAGCCAGTCAGTAAATAAAATGTATGAGATCTTTATAAGATAAACGCCCCTGAAAGTATAATTATTACTAGTATCATCATATCAATTAATGTTACAGTTGTACCTAGCGATATTAGAACCTTTGAACCGAATTAAATTTCGCTACTTATATTCAGTACATTTTTGCTAAAAATGATTAAACGTGGTATTCAAATTACAGTCGTCTTAGTGATTATGTTTAGGATGAGTACGGAAATATAATATATATAAACATTGCTTCCTGTTACTGATAAAGAAGGGTAAATCATTTTTAGCAAAGCTGTACTGAATATAAGTAGCGAAATATAATTTGGTTCAAAGGTCCTAATATTACTAGGTACAACTGTAACATTAATTGATATGATGATACTAGTAATAATAATATTTTCAAAGGCAAATTACAAGAGTTATTAGAATAAACACTTTAACAACAGCATCTTACTTCTGTCTTACCAGATTTTAACTTAAATAAACCTTCACGACTTTTGAACAGAAGTGGCTTTTTGCGTTGTTCAGGAAAGGCATTCACCTTGGAAAGTAGATGTTGGAAAGCAGGGTGGGCACAGTACAAATGTAGCCTTTATAAACGAGTACATTGTCATAAAAACTCCGTCGAGTCCAGCTCTAAAACCTTTTAAAATAAATTGAACATAAAAGCTCTCAGGAAAAAAGTATGTGCACCCAACTAGGAAGGACCGTTGGCACTTTGTTGGTACTTTCTTTCTGTTATACAATATTTTTTTATGTTTTTTTAACGGCATGGTTCGAGTTTTATTTTTTTGTATTGGTTTATATACTGCATATATATATATATATATATATATATATATATATATATATATATATATATATATATATATATATATATATATATATATATATATATACATACATATATATATGTATGTGTGTGTCTGTGTGTGTATGTATATATGTATGTATATATTCATAAAAGTATATACAAGAGAAATATCTGAAAAATAACACATTTTGGTCATATAAATGCAGTGTATATATTCATTACAAGGGAAGACGTTAACAGTCCTACGATTTTCCTTCTTGTGTGTTACCAAGAAGATACATTTGCGTCAGCGCAGCTTGTTTCGTTCCTATTTTATGAGAACAAGCGAATTTAGCGGGCCTTTCCACCCATATAGAGTATATGTGTTTGATATAAAAAAAAAAGGTTGCCAAGGGTATGTACAGCATTCGCAGATATTCCAGATTTTGGTAAATCTTATGGAATGACGTAAATGCGGAACATTTTGACAATTTTCGAACAAAGCCTGAATTGAAATAACAAGTTGAGCTTAAAAAGATGATCTGAAATTAAATGAAAAAATTATATGCATAACTTCCAGCTCCTTTTTACCAAACTTATGTGTGTACTTGAAGTCCACAATGACATCTAAATTTCGTCGGTTACCCCCTGCTTCCCCCTGCTTAGATAAATAATGTTAATATACTTTAAGTGGGAAACTTAGGAGACAAGAGACAGTCTCTCTCTCTCTCTCTCTCTCTCTCTCTCTCTCTCAGGTGTGAATGTATTGCTGTAGTTTTTCTTGTTTTCTGACCACACATTTATTCTAGCTCCAAATAATTAATGACATTTGGCACTAAAATAATGCCCACGTAAGAGAAGTGATTAAGATTAAATAATGTAAATATGCAAACATTTATCACCGGAGTTTTGTGTCACTAAAACGGAGAGGTGGCAGACCACCTCCAGGGTCATATTGAACTAGGTTGCTTTTGCAAACACTTTGCCTCTTCGTTTTATTTTGAAATAGAATGAACGCGCCTTTGCAAATCAGTCAGACAGAATGTAAATAAACCACTTCGGATGAAGTGTCCACTTAGTTTTTATTAAGCCACCCTCCATTTCTTTTCCTTTCATTTCGTCCGTATTTTTTTTGCGTGAACTCATAAGCATAAGCTTTGAAGTCTGAGTCAGGAAATGGTTCCCTCTCGAACCGAAAAGCACCACAACAGAAAACTTAGCAGATTTTTTTGTTTTCCTTGATAATATTTGATCATTGTACTGACGACAGATGCAGCCGTACATTTCCCCTTTATTCTGAAAATTTAATATCCTAAAATTTTTTGAGCTTGATTTTTGTCATGTGAATATTTTCATGCGCAAGAAATCTACAGTCGTAATTGCCCATTAAATAACATTTTATTATCAGCAGTAATGAAGTCTCTTTCATTCGTAATCTCATAAATGGTTGGCTAAGACACGGCAAATATTTCTTTATTGTTTAAAAGAAAATTATGAAGTTTATATTCTCCCTTTCCCAAGAGATATGTGGACAATATTGAACAATATACAGTAGGCATATATTAGTATTCACTTTATCATTATCCACTAAAAAACATGGACTGAAAGCTGAGAGAGAGAGAGAGAGAGAGAGAGAGAGAGAGAGAGAGATTTGTAAGATTATACTTAGATTCCTACTCAGTGTGGACTATGATAAATGCAAACGATTTCAACAAGAAAATATATTAATCAAGGGGAGAGAGAGAGAGAGAGAGAGAGAGAGAGAGAGAGAGAGAGAGAGAGAGAGAGAGAGAGAGAGCAATTATAATTCAGTGAAAATGCTATTAGCTATTAGATCTCGTGTCTAACGCCACAGGGTTGGGAGGAATCCTAAATGAGGGACTTAAATGCCTTTGCAAATGGCCTATTATGAATATATACGCAATGATAACCGCCCAAAGAGAACACTCGACTCCCCTTTGCAGCCTTTGGCTGGAGTCCTGGAAGCGTTCCCTCCCAAAAGGCCTCTTTTGGTGATGATGTCTGGAATTATGCTACAGTGCTTCATGGAGGAATGGAAGATTGGCCCCTGGAGCCAAAGGCCCAGCAACCGTACTTGTGGCATCATTAGCGCTCGTTGTATAAGAGGGTTCCTCCGACACTTCTGAATATATAATGGGTGCAAATAGAAGCTTTATACTGCTTAATGAGGGAAACGTTATGAATATTACGTTAGGAAAGGAAGACGAGACTAAGGAAATCGACGGAAGGAGGAGGGGTGGGAGGGAGAGGAGACGAAGGAGAAGGCAGAGCAACGAAAGGGGGAGCGGGAGAAAGAAATAAATGTTGAATGACAGGGGAGGAGTTGGAGTAGAGGCGCTCGTAAGTTAGCTTCCAGAATAGTGCACGTTAATGTAGTTATCATATATTAGTAATTATCATCTGCAAAAGAAAATTAGCCTCTTTCTTTTCATGTTGACATGAAATGGTATTTCTGCATGTATAGAGGAATTAAAAACTAACAAGAAACAAATAAGAGAAAATTACAATGGTAGAAACGTAGGATTTAATACTGAAAAGAAGGGTTGTAATCAACATAAGAAAACAGAGTAAAAGGGATGTAAAATATCATAAAAACATCTAAATACAGTAGCTCGAGGAAACTTATTGATCAGGATAAAATGCATCATAATCAGTAATCGAAAGAGGAAGAAAGAAGTTATTATATATATATATATATATATATATATATATATATATATATATATATATATATATATATATATATATATGTATATATATATATATACATATATATGTATGTATATATATATATATATATATATATATATATATATATATATATATATATATATATATATATATATATATATATACTAGCTGACCAATGGCATACATGGGATAACTCTGAATGATAATGAACTTCCTCTCTCTCTCTCTCTCTCTCTCTCTCTCTCTCTCTCTCTCTCTCTCTCTCTCTCACTTTTCCTCTTTCTCCTCCTAATATATATATATATATATATATATATATATATATATATATATATATATATATATATATACATACATACATACATACATACATACATACATACATACATACATACATACATACATATATATATATATATATATATATATATATATATATATACTGTATAAATATTGTCATGAAGAGTACCAAGTACCTGGTTATTACACAACTAACCATACATTCCAAAAATTTACCTCACTTCAGCCAGATACGTGAACTCTCATAACAATAAAAATTACAACTGAGTAATCTAAAGGTAACAGCGGTCCCTTAAAAAGTTAATTAATCACTTGAAAAAAATCAAACTAAGTTTTTCAAAATAAGTGTGAGGTATCAACCATTAAATAAGAAATATACTAGAATAAAAGGGCATCACTCCATGAAACAACTGTAACTGTTTCCTTGGTCTTAATTCTCTTCAGCAAAACTAAAGGAACAAAACACATTTATCACTTTGCCTTATGCACACAATTAATCATATTCACTGGTGGTCAATAAATGAAACACTGTTTTTTAAACACTAAATACAAAAATTTATTTTTAAATTAAAAATTTATAATTAGAATTCACAATCTGAAAAATTGACTATTGAAAAAACAGAAAAATTTAAATAATTCATGAGTTAAATTATTAATCAAAACTAAATCACAAAAAATTTAATTTATCAAGAAATTAAATTAATCAAGCAAAATTTTAAACTATCAAGAATCACTCAAGATTTGAAAAGTAAATCTTAATAAATGAAAATTAAATCAAATATGCAATGTCAAATTATTAAGTAATATTTAAAATGCTAAGTAATGTTAAATCACCAATATATAAAATGTGAAAAATCAAGAGATTGCAAACACAAGAACACACAAAAATAAACAAAAGATTTATTAATAATAATTTCACCAAGGCAAAATTTCCTTAATATACCTTATTATACCATGGTAATAATAAGTAAAATTCACTTTGCCTTGCACATGCTTGTGAAAATCTTTGCAAAATTGTGCAGCTGCTTTAAATTCACAAAACACTTCTTATGAGGCATCGTTACGAATACTCTTTTCCTATGCTCAGATCTTAAAAGCTAAGATTAACACCAGTAACCACAAATATACTACATTAATAACTTCTCTCTTTTGAAGAAAGAGAGAGAGAGAGAGAGAGTGAGGGAACCACTATGAACAGTCTCTGAAATCAGAATGAGAAAAAGGATTCCAGTAGGAAATGAAACAACCAGATGACGTCATTAAGGCATTTCGGGAATGAGATACAAGAGAAAATTCTAGGAAAAGGAAGGTGATGTCACTTCCAGCAAAATGTTTTGAATGCAACCAGGACAATACATGATCAGAGCAATGCTTGTAACATTGTGAAATTATTCGTCTTCTTCTCGTATGAGACAAAGCTTTTACAGAAATCTTAACATGGCCAGAAACAGACTGCAACTGGCTAATCATGACTAGCATGTTTTAAAAACAAAACGAAAAACCTGAGTTGGTTTCCAGAATGGATCAGAGATTGTTATCGCAACCTGTCAGCACATTGTCTTTTGTGATGACAGCTGGAATGAAACAAGCCTTCACAGAACACACACACGTGTTCCTCATATACTACATTGCTATTAAAAATATATTATTAATTCTTAATTATGCTGTTAAGTTATCCAAACCACTAACTCTTTTGAGATCTGACATTACACTACATACGACATTTCAACAATTATTACTAATACACATAACACATGATAAATAGAAGAGTAAATATATGAAAACTATAGGATGATACACATATTACAAGGCAAAATCATGAATATATATATACATATATATATATATATATATATATATATATATATAAATATATATATATATATATATCTATATATATATATATATATATATATATATATATATATATATATATATATATATATATATATATATATATATATATCTATATATATATATATATATATATGTGTGTGTGTGTATATGTGTGTGTGTGTATATATATATATATGTGTGTGTGTGTGTGTATAAATATATGGTAGAACATTTATTGAGAGAGTAAAACAGAAAAAAATTATTGGTAATATGGTGTTTGTTTATGAGTCAAGTGTTAACATTTGAGTCAAAACACTTTAGTCAAAAGGCATGGGAATGGCATATAATAAGATATGCAACATAGAAGGTGCATGGGAAGTATGATGTGGAGGATAATTTGTTGAGAGTGATTAAAAGTTTTTGTGGTGAAAGTAACATTTGCTTTAAGGTACGAACAAAGGAGGGTGGCTGGTTTTGGTGTGAATGTGACTTTACGCAATGGAAGTGTTTTAATGTTCCTAAGATATTTAAAGTAATGACAGTGAATGAGTCTTAATAGAAGTGAAAATAATGCCAGTAAATAACGGTACAAATTTTAAGTATGAGAGAAGGATGTAAAATGGTTTATTTTCAAGAGGAAAAAGTACTGTTTAGTGTGACAAGAAAAACTGCAGATATTGAAAATTTGCAATTGTATATGAAAGGAGGAAAATGAGAGGAAACTTAGGCGAGTATTAAATTATGAAACTGAAGGGAGTCAGTAAAATAACTGTATAAAACTCCTGCTGTTAAACTGATGTGTCTTGGTATTTGGGAATAAATGTAATGGATGGGTAGGCTGAGAGAATAGATGGCTGAAGTAAGAAGGGTATCAGGAACTATACAAAAGACTTAGCAGAGATCATAAAAGTCTATGGGATCTCAAATTTGAATATAGGAAAAGAATACCGATCCAACTTTTCTTTACAGAACAGAAGTTTTGATGTTGTGCGTGATAAGAAAAAGGTATATTTTTATGCTGACATTCAGTGTCTAATGAAGCATGTTCTTTCTAGACATAAGGAGCTTAAATAAGGGATTATAGCCACAGTAATCGTCAAGAGGTCAAAATTATTGGGATTTTTCTTTTCCTACTTACAGTGCACAACCATAAAGGATGTGAGTGACTAGCAAATTTGATACGACTTTGAATACAGTATATCTTAAAAAACATATTTTTTACCATCCTGTTTTTAGAGACTTTGAAATAAAATCTATCTGCCTAACGCAAAAATTGACAGAGTAATTGAAAGTGTTTTTAAAAGCCCTGTTGAAAGGATTCTTGTCCTCTATTATTAGCGCTGTTCACAATTCGCTGACTTTTTATATTAGAAAATATTATAAAACATGAAAAACATGGTATATTTGCTTTTCATTCTACAAACCCAGCCCTTCAAATCATGAGAATATTTGGGCTCTATGAATTCATCATTTTCACCCTAATAATCTCTCGCGTCAGAACGAAATACGCACATTAGTTTAGTGAAGATTTTTGTTATTTTGTGCACTTTTTGAAAAGCTAATAATTTATTTATTAAGTATGGCACACTAAGAATAACATCCACGTATAAAAACGAAACTTAAAAAAAAAGGAATATGAAGAAAGAAAACACTGCATTGTCATTTTGTGCCTCAGGGTATTCTTTTGGCCATAACCATGACTATCAATACAAACACACCACCGCGATCAGTTAAGAGACCACACTTCCTACCTCCATACTGCTGCAGATTTCTGATGCATCTTTGAAAAGGGAGTACGAATGCAAGGCATTGCACATGAGTTAAAATGACATTTGCCTACCTGGTAACAACAGTTCAGCAAAACCTCTTTATAAAACGAAGTAGATTTGATAGTGAGGTTATTCTAAAAGAAGAAAACAGCAGTATCGAGATGACCCGCATTACAAAACTAAGACGCTTTCTGATGAAAACCATGATAAAAGCAAAAACTCAAAGTTCTGCCGGCGTGGGTAAAGAACTTGGTAAACAATAACATCTTGATGCAGCACTTTGAGGTTGGTAGTAGGTGCCTGTTCTCGCTATTGCTGTTTAGACAGCCATCACGGGTATGAGATATGATGACTAATAAAATCTTGATACTTCACATAACAGTGTTGTAATAAGCGCCGGATCCTGCTATTACATTTATGAAATATAATGAAATGCGCACCTGACTCATTGTAAATTCAGTCCTGAAGATATTACTACCAAGGAAAATTGCTGACAACGCTTTCGATTTTCCAACCGGCCAATGAAGAATTAGAGGATTTTATTTCTGGTGACAGAAATTCATTTCTCGCTATAATGTGGTTCGGATTCCACAATAAGCTGTAGGTCCCGTTGCTAGGTAACCAATTGGTTCTTAGCCACGTAAAATAAGTCTAATCCTTCGGGCCAGCCCTAGGAGAGCTGTTAATCAGCTCAGTGGTCTGGTTAGCTAAGGCAAACTTAACTTTTAACTGTAGTTTTTTATTAACTGAAAGAATACACAAGTATTTGCTTTTTCCAGAAAAATCTATGTAAAGATTACAAATATATATATATATATATATATATATATATATATATATATATATATATATATATATATATATATATATATATACTTAAAGATACAGAACATAAATAAGAAAGCAATCTCTGATAAAATATCAACTTTTAAAACTGCTGAAGAGATAAGATATGCACAAATCTCATACATCAGCGTGGCTGGGCAATAACCTCACGATGCATTGCCAACAACGCTCAACGTGAAAACCTCAGCAAACACAAGAAAGGCAAGTGTGGCAAATGAAGCTGAGTCATAACACAACTCGAAGTATGATTATTAGTAGGTCTAGGAAACTGGATCCCTTCCCTTCCCATCCCTGTACTCACTGGCAATCTTTAATTCCGTAACCACTGTTTAAACTCTAGATACCATTCTTGATAATGAATTCACTTTCGAGAAACATCAGGTTTATCTCTTCTTCGACTGGGGACTTGATTATCCCGAGGCAATTTTCAGTTTTTTTCTTTTCAGGTTTGAGTATTGCTCATCAGTAGAGTCACCAGGTTATTTACACTTTTTGATGCTTTGTTTTAGGTATGAGCATAATATAAAATAATCTTTTAATTGTATAGCTGAATCAATGGAATTCCAGAGTTTCAAATTGGGTACAAATGATCGTTTGTTAAGGAGGAACACATGGGTCGTATTTCACAGTTATATGGCTTAATCTTAATTGTTTGTTCCTTCTCATGTATTATTTTTTTATATCTGCCTTTCTTTTTCCATATCAGGAAGTATTCTGCTATTCCAGCTAGGATTAAAGTCTTAATGATAATAATTATGAGAGTAAAAACGTAAATCTGTAGCCAGACCAGAAGTCAAAATTGTGGCTCCTTTGTCTAGAAAATTTGGTAAGACTTCTCTTAGTAGGATATTCAGTAACTCACCCAAGGTCTTTGAATTGATATACAAATGCCTGATGTGGGGATCAACAGGCACTTTACACCATCAGAGTCAAAGTCCTCAGGATTTAAGCTAACAATCGCCGCTGTTATCAGCAAGGCTCTAGCTTGCTTGACACGGACAATCAGCAAGGCTCTACTAAAGCTAGCCTATACTGCATGTCACTCTCTACCTGCTATGAAATTACCAAAAAAATGTTCACCAGTTCTGACAGGAAAATCGCAAAAAACTAGAGCTTCCAGGTCCATTGTTTCAGGCCACGACCTGCGAGCATTTTGAAATGTACATTCTGTTGTTTGAAAGCCTCTGCTTTCGAGATGATAAAAGGTATTAACATCACAGCAGAGAATTGTGTCATTGCTCTCGACCGGGTCAAAAAGCATTATTCCGACAAGGATCATTCCAAGTCGATTCACAGCTAGTCATTGAGACTTCCGCTTCTTTAATATAATTCTGAAGAGCTGAAGACTTATTTCGAGATTAGTTTGCCTAGTCAGTATAAGGCAGCTACGAGCACGCCATTTGGCCTTGCACTGGAAAGGGTATGTATTTCTAGTTGTATATTGCAAGAAACTTGTATTGCTGGCTTGGAAAATGTAGTATTTTCAACCCCACGCCTAACCAAATCAAACATGGGCTTGAACAGTTACATTTAGTTCTCAAATGTAGTGTCCAGAACGTTTTACCGTCTGATCAATTGCAGCAAGTCACTTGACCTCTCCCACGACAGTCAATGCTGTACAGTTTGTGAAGCCTACATGTCCTAGAAACAATTCACTCTTTACTCCCACTTGAATCCATTAAGCGGTTGTACTACTTTTGTCATGGGCAACACTGCGGCAAAGCAAGCAATAAACACGCCACATAAAATTTGAAATAAATTTTTGTTTTGAGTGTCTGACATGAGACATCGCGCTACAGAACGTGGAGAGCAAATTCTAAGCCACAACTGAGGTTCCCCACACTATGCCTTTTTGTACGTAAAGACAATCCTGAGAATCCTTGTTGTCACAACAAGTCTCGGCAATAGTCGCATGCCCAAACAAACCATGTAGCTTCTTCTCAGATTTTTCTTAGCTCTCCCACGACGCTAATCATTAACGATTGTATTGTCCTTGACATTCTTACTGCTGCCAAGCAAATGCTAAGCATGGTAAAAAAAAAAAAAATAACTCACAGCGGCTTGCAACACACTTCCATCCACCTTTGTCTTTCGTGACACGTCATTGGTTCCTTGCAATTTGGCATATTTTGCTTATGGTATATTTGCACGATACGTCATAACAAATTTTCCTTCTTTTTTCCTTTCTCTTATATATCAGTTAGCATACTCGTAATGAATGACGTAGCTTGCTTCCTTGATAGTTCGCCATATATCATTGCTATGCATATCATGTAATATAAAACTAACCCATTGCAGTATATCATAATTTCTTGCAGAATATTCACACTCTGGTCAGTCTCTCTCTCTCTCTCTCTCTCTCTCTCTCTCTCTCTCTCTCACTGCCTATCCAACAACTTACATACATCAACGCGTCTTACACCATCCGTCATCTCTTTTTACAATTTGTGCTTCATAACACGTAAGTAGCTCGTTGCAATTCAAATTTCCGTTCATTGTACATTCGTAAAAATTTTAATAGTAATTTTTCATTTCCACGGCCTGCCCTATCCTAGCACCTCCTCGCTCTTCCTCTCTCTCTCTATCTCTCCCTCCCCCATCTTTTTATCGCATTGTGTCCTCGTAAAATGTCGCGGTAGTCTGTTCTCTTTATGGTTCGCGTAGTGCTATCATTGCAATTTCGTCTTTTTTAACATCCTCAGCTCGTTAAAAATTTACACAGATAACTACAAAAGTTTTTCATTTTTTCCCTCTCGCCAACTCTCTCTCTCTCATTCCCGTTGTCCCTTGATTACTACATGTATTCGTCATAAGTCGCAGTAGCTTGCTTCTTTTATCCAGGATTAATAGAGTACAGGGTTAGACCGTCCCGGTGTTTCTGCGTATGTTTGTGACGTCACTGGTATGCACCGTAGAAGAAAACCAGGAAAACAAAGAAATGAAGGGTCACTATGGTAATTGTTTGCCCACATGCATTCTCTCTCTCTCTCTCTTTCACAACCTTAGGAGAGGGAGGTCCCCGTCAATCTCCAGGTATTGCTGAATTAAAGGATTGATATAATCCTGAATTAAAGGATTGCTATAATCCTCCATAATCCTCCATATGTCTTTTATTGCCATTTGGGTAATATATGTACAGGCCTAAACAAAAATCTGGACCAGGTGTGTCTTTGTTTCTTTTATGATTCCATGATCTTCTTACGTTAATATTTACATACATATATCACTTATATAAAGATATTCCCAGGTAGCGGATTTGATATTACATATATATATGATCATATATATATATATATATATATATATATATATATATATATATATATATATATATATATATATATATATATATATATATATATATATATATATATATATATATATATATATATATATATATATATATATATATATATATATATATATATATATATATATATATATATATATATATACATACTTTAATGACAGTCTTAACTATCATCGGCAACCCGCATCATTCAACGTAAAAAAGGATAAGAAAATTCTGTTTAAATTTTATGCTATATATTAATACTGGTCGAATTAATCATGGGACTGACCAGGTGAAGACCGCCCTTAATCCGGGTTAAGAGAGTTTCCGTGTCCTTCACTCTGGCGAGGTCAAATACTGACTGATGACTTTCCTTTACCTTAACCTCAGCCAGATGCAGCCAGACGACGTCATGCGCGAGATTGTCCTTATTTTGGTCAGAAGCGGACTAACCCTGTACTCTATTAATCCTGCCTTTATCATTCACTGTCATCCATTGTAATTTAAACCGGTAACGTCCAATCAACTGTAACTAGTTGATTAGTCATATCATGTTGTTTTATTATTCACATGAATCGTAGTTAAGTTTTCCATGCTCTCTCTCTCTCTCTCTCTCTCTCTCTCTCCTTGCTATCCACTCATCCCCTCGTGTACTGGTAATACACTGTACTATTTTCTTATGTATAGTTCACCATTTTTCGTTGGAATTCGTTCTCTACCATGCAATGAACTCGATCCATTCGCATGATTTGTAACAATGCCTTAAATTTTGCCTGCAGCTTTTTTCTGTCTCCCACTGCAAATCGCCTTTTTTATATAGAGCAATTTGTCATATTCTGATAATTGCATCCTTAAATGGAATGTTCTGATGTTTCTGTTTGTTCCTCTTTCTCCCTCAGCTCCCTCTATACAGAGGACAATTTGTGTATTCGGGGAAAGTAGTCGTTAAAACATTTTGTTCTTTGTCCACGTAACTAACGAGAGGTTAACTTATAAGCAAGTAAACTTTCGTAACTGCCGATCGTTATTTGTTTTAGAATTTATTATTGGTTACGTAAATAGAAAAAAAAAGCTTGTCTGTTTAATTTAAAACCTATCTATACCAACATGTCTTTTTCGGTATAACAAAGACTGAAATTCGCGAATATTAAGGAGCCCTTGGAAAGCGAAAAGATAGATTGCATTTTGATATTTAACATAAACAGAATTTCCAAGATTAACAAAGATTTAGATTATAAAAGAACCATTTTATTAAACTCTAAAATTATTTTGAAAAAAGAGACTTCATTCCGATCATTGTGAGGTGTTTCCCTCGTTCCAGGATATTTGTTTTGTCAATCTTTTACTCTTGGGAAAGACATTACTCATAGCGAACGAGATTCCAGAGAATCCTTTTTTTCTGGAACAATGTTATTTCAGCAGTTTTAACTGTTGTAGTTCTTTGTGGCAGAACAATATACATCTGTAAATGTTACCATGACTGAAAGGTCTGTCACAATATAACGTTACCTCACCCGAAAGACAAACTTAAAAAACAGAGTGACGCAGAAGAAAATCTTAGCTCCAGCTATAAAATGGAAACTTTTTTGGCTCAAGAGACAATCCTAATCCAAATTGGTGATTAATGTATTTAGTCATGGATTAACTTGCAAGAATGGGTTATGATCATGATTCTTTTATTCGTGGATACACAAGAATGTTTAATTTTTATTCTTAATGAAATCTTGTGAAATTCAAGTAAGTGATCTCGATATTGATCCTGATGTTGAATTTAAACGAGGATTAAGAATAGATAAATGAGAATATTTTGACAAACAGGCTGATAGGTTAACAAAACCTTATATTCAGGAAGTGACATTAGTATTATAGTAGCCCGCAGATTTACTGATGAAATATCTGTGGGAAAAAAGAAAAAAAATATTAGGAATACCTGCCAAAAGAAACTGATGAAATTTTAAGGGAAGAACAAGCAGGAGTTGCACAATCTAATATATATGCTAAGATTTACATTGTGCTGAGGTGTATAGAATGCAAAAATCTCCTTTGATTTTTTTTTGTATTATAAGGGAGTATTTGACAGCGTCCAAAGGCCAATATCAAGGAAGGTTATATGCCACTATGCCAAAGCGGAATTTATAAAGCCGTTTGAAGTTATCCATGAAAGTAAATGTAAATTTCAATGTTGATGCAGTTGTGTCAAGTGAATTTGCCATAAATAGAAGGAGGCTCCACAGTTACGTTATTCAACTTTTGCTGTTTGTCCTTTTCATAGATTTTGTAATGAAGGAGGACATAAATAGAAAAGGATTTAGAATGAGGCAGTGAGTTCCATCCTCTATTGGAAACATATGCCCTGATCTTGTACACTGTTGTGGTAACATTTGTTCCTGTATGATTATACATAATGATCAACTGAAATTTTCTCGGTAGTACTAACGATTAAATCGTTCCATTTTTTTTCATACTTCAGTTGAAGATGTCAAGGCGAATTAACGAGATCACAACATTAGTCCTTTTCAGACACTAAAGGATTTTATTATTTATTTATTATAAATATTTCTGGAAAAGTTAAAATTTACAAGTAAAGACAAGCTCATTTATGATACTTATTGTTATTATTATATATATATATATATATATATATATATATATATATATATATATATATATATATATATATATATATATATATATATATATATATATATATATATACACACATACATGTGTGTATATATATATATATATATATATATATATATATATATATATATATATATATATATATATATATATATATATAATCTCCACTAACTATTACTGAAGAACAAGATAATTAAGGTAGAATTATTGTTTGCTGAATTATCCTTGTTAATAAAATCGAATTCATAGAATGCCAATTTTAACTTCAAGAATTTTGGTAATATATTTTATTACATATATTTTTGTGTAATACCGAACAAGTTCATGAGAGAGAGAGAGAGAGAGAGAGAGAGAGAGAGAGAGAGAGAGAGAGAGAGAGAACATCTAAAAATCATATATTGATTTAACTACTGAATTAGTTGGATTATATGCGTATTACCCTCTTGGGATCACCTCAAAGATCTACCCCTTAGCAACCAGACACGTAGTGTGTAAGCTCTCGAAGTCCTCGAGCGTGTTATTGAATAATATCATCTCCGGATGACAAAGCTGACGAAATGTCTGATTCTTAATGAGGTGCTTCATCCTCAAGAGATTCGTGAATATTAATTTGTAATGATTTATTCTTACGTCCACACTCTGAGTACGTCCTTACAAGAGTTTTTTTTTTTTTTTTTTTTTTTTTAGGAAATGTATTGTAAAAGGAAAGATAAAAAAATGCGATGCTAAGGCTTGATGATGGGCAATGCCGTTCTTAGTTTACCCAAGAGGTTGTTGATGACAGTTCTCAAATTATAATTCTTGGAATGGGAAATTATTGCTAGTAACCTTAATGGTGTAGAGTAGCGATTATTAAACGCTTGAAGAATTGGAAGTAAAATTGTTTTTGATACAAAGCAACCAGCAGGAAGGAGAGGCAGATTAAGCAAAGGTATGCTTCTTCGGTATCTGAGCAACGAGGAATTTCGATCATTATTCCCGGAACCGTTCTACTTCAATTAAACTGGCGAAAATTAATGACACTTGCAGTCTTTAAGTAAAATTATAAGTTTTATAAGTATTATTTAAAAGCACCAACTTGAACTCACTAAAAATTCACCGTTAAAATCCTAAAATCTCAGAATGTATACATATATATATATATATATATATATATATATATATATATATATATATATATATATATATATATATATATATATATATATATATATATATGTGTATGTATATATATATATATATATATATATATATATATATATATATATATATATATATATATATTAATTACTGTATATATATATATATATATATATATATATATATATATATATATATATATATATATTTATATATATATTGTGTGTGTTATATAAGACTGTGATTTATATAGCCGTGCTTTATCTAAGACCCACGTAATCCTATCAATTAAGGCTAACATTTACCAAAAAAATACAGAAAATTAACTTAATTAGATCCGGCCGCCAGCTGAAACTAGGTTACTGAATATAATGATTTATTCTGGACAAATGAAGTGAATAAACCTCATTACTCAACCATCTAGTTACAAAAAAATGTGAATGAAAATAAGAGAATCTTACAGGAGCTAATAACAGCTCCAACTTCGTCCCACTTCGGACACACGATATTTCAACGTACGTTAGAGAAGACTTGTGACGTTCATATACGCAGTTCTTGAGTATATTGTGGCTAGTCCTTCTCCAAACAAGGGTATGACAAGGTTCCAAGGTGCGCCTGATTCTTAAGGAGATGTATCCAGATAACACTTGAATTCCAGTACCTCTCACTTATCATTTATTGACTGCAAGGGGTGTATCTTAAATCAAGAATATTATGTTGACACCAAGGAGGATACTTTATGCAACCTCACTAGGCAACGCTAATTGTACTTCATATGCTTGACTCCATAAATGGGATATGGTTTTACTAGGATTTCCTTAGTCACTGACTGATAAGAAAGAAACTTGAAATGGAAAATAAAGGGGAGATCTAAAGGGAGGAACTGGGAGTAACTGTCATCTTTAGACCTACCTTAGGTTAGCTAAATATGACCACTTGCATCCGACGCCCGGGGTCTGTAGTAGCAATTCCCCAGCTGTTCCACAAAGGTTAAAAGACAAAGGGGGAAGGCTGAGAGAGAGAGTCGGTGCTTGTGCTCTCACTTCAGGTTAACGTTGGACTCTCGACCTGGGTCGAGTGTGTGGGTGTTTGCTTGTAGGACTCCTCCCACTTAGTAGCCTGTGAGTAGCCTGAAAAATGACAAAAGACTTGCCAGTACGAAGGTTATGGTAAAGTAAGCTTAAGGCATACCCTAACTAAAGGTGGCCCTAGTAAAACCTACCCTGTTGGATAGGTCCCTAAACTAACCTTCAAATCTGAGGAAGACGGTTGGCAGTTTGAAACACAACAGCCAGCTCTCTGGTTTCCCTCCCTCAACTGCTTTCCACAGAGAAAGCTTTTTTGGTACTTTCTCTTCTTTGTTTTTTGGGGGGGTTATATTTCTACTAGATCAAGGAAGAGAGGTCGAAGGGTATAATATTTGTAATATATATATATATATATATATATATATATATATATATATATATATATATATATATATATACATATACCTTTAGTTTATTTTAGTTTATTTTGTTGTGTCTATGAGCAAGAACATTCGCAAGCAAGATGGATGCATGCTTTTTGAATTAAGCATATATTAAGTCTGTGACAAACTGTGTGCTGGCCTAGCAGAGGCACATCCACTGCAGTTGCAATTGTGTTAACGTTGGAGGTTCACACAGTTAGATACAGCAGGTATCTGACGCATGCATTTGTGCTTTCCCGACCGTGGCTTAAGTGCATGGAGACAGTGTGATCTTCGACCATTGAACCGGTGTCATCACGTTTCCTTGAAGAAGTAATTAAGTGAGTGTGTATATGTGTTGCACTCTCTAATGATATATCATCAGAGGAGCAGGCAATCAAGGGGGAACTTCATTTTGTGGCTGGATATGATTTGCTGGTTGTGCAGTGTTGAAGGACTGCCACTGGAAGATCTGTTATTTGATGCCATAGAAAAGAATTCAGGGTTTGTCCTGTGAGGATGAATATTTTGGAAGTGGTGTTTCTTTTAACATACTCTATGACACTTATTGTGGTCTAGGATAATTATAACCTTTTTACTTTGTTTGGTGACCAGGGTGTTAGTCACCAGTATTGGTTGTCTAGAATCATTAATCTGAATATTTGTGAATCAGAATTTCCTCTAGTGATGATTTCCATTTACAGGGGGGGTGGAATTCCCTCCTCTTCATGATCGTAGCTTTTGCTGAATTACTTTCATTAAATCTGCAAATAAAGTATAGTTTTGTACCTCAGTGTTTAATTCCAGTAGGCCTTTGAGGATAGCTTCAGTGAGAGAGTCGACGGGAGAGAAAGAATGTGTTGACCCAGGGCCGGCCATTGCCACCGGAGAATCTTAGGGTTGTAAGATGATTGATTCTGTTCTTAAAACAGATGTGACCCTATCCCCAGGTCAGTAGGGTCATAATCTCTTCCCAACAGTAAGAGATTATGACCCTATCTGACCTGGGATAGGGTCATTATACTATATATATATATATATATATATATATATATATATATATATATATATATATATATATATATATATATATATATATATATATATATATATATATATATATATATATATATATATATATATACATACATACATACAAATGCATAATTCAAAGAGCATGCATCCATCACGTTAGCGAGCGTTCTTGCTCATAGAGACACGACAATAAAACAATATAAAATAAACTAAAAGAATATAAGGAGAAAATTACTTCAAAAAAATTCTGAAGTGGTGATAAAGTCCCGTCGTAAAAGAGGAGATATGGATATTGCTCTCTTACCGTGGCCATAAAAACTATTTGTTTCCAAAAAATCCCAACGATTTTAGGGCACTGACGACGGATTGAGAATATCAATCAGTAGCATATTTGCAAAAAAAAAAGTAAATAAATTATAAAAACAGTACAACACTCCTAAGTTATTTGGGGATTTTCTGAGGAATAAGCACCCTTGTTTGCATGTTATTAGTGTAGGTACATTTTTATTTTTGTGGTTGCTGTAATGACAACAGGAAATTACACGTAGACAACCAACAGCGTGAAAATACTCACTGACAATATAATACTCCTTGAAAATGTGCTATCATCATTCTTTGGAATTAGAGATTATAAAAACCATACCATTTCCAAAGTTATTTCATATTAACCTGTTCCTTTACAGAATCATGCAACAACAGAATTATAGCTGTTGAGTGATAGCATGTATGTTAAAGCTTTAAAATGTTTTGGTTACCTATCATGGGTGAATGAAAGAAATTTTGAATATTCAATCTTTAAGCATAAAATAATTCTAACTACCTAAGAAATGTTAACTAATGAACTATTCACTGAGATTGCTAAATAATATGGAAAAGTGTGCCGTGTGGTACCCTAGTTATAGTTCCTTTGCTTAAGTTCTGATGCAGGTATAAGAGAAAAATTTGAAGACTTACAAGGTTGCAAAGGTGCTACCTGTGCCCACCTCAGATGGGGAAAACACTCAAATGTGTAGATAAAATTAGACGATAATTAATATAAAAGTAGATGCTAGTAACTGTCGAATGCTACACATAATTTACAGTAATGAACCTTAAGAGGCGAAGTGGTTGAAATAGAAGGTTGGAGATGATGTTCAAGTCTCAGTGAGTTTTTGTGTAACAAAAAGTGAATTTGATTTTAAAGAACAATTATTCTAAAATAAGAAGTACAATAAAAATTATGGTATATTTCGAATGTATCCTCTGGGTCTAAAATATATATAAAATACTGTAAATAAAGAAATATTGTTTAAAATACTTTTGATAAGATTTATTCGAATAGATTTTATAGAGGGGAATTAATGATGCATTTATATAAAATGAGAGCAAGGTAATTATTGGCTAAAAACCATTGGATGAGGCAACAATGCTCTGACCCCTTGTTAGATGGAGGCATTCAGTATTTTAAGGCTTGTAAGAATGATGATAACTCAATTAAACGAGAAGCATCTCAAGTCAAATTTCGAAAGAAACTATAATTTGTTCAACTGGAGTAATGCTTTCAAAAATGTAAACAGTAAATTTATTGATCTTTACGAAAAGGATAATGAATAACTATGTATTTGAAGTATTATTACCAAAAAATAGTCTTTGTTTGATGAATACAACTGCTAATCAAACCCATGTAAACTGTATGGAAGAATAAAGATTACGTATTCTTTTTATTTGTATAAGGTTAGATATTATGAGACTGGTTGTAAAAAATGATAAACAGGAACTGATTGGTTTAAAATTTTTGAATTCAATTTTATTACCAGCAATAACAACAATAGTGTAATTACATTATTAACAGATTTCGTTGCAGCCCTTCACCAGAAGTATTAGCAATAAATTCTTTTAAGTGGCCTACTTTTAATTAGTTTTGTAAAATAGAAAACTGTTAAAACAAGACTACTTTCAAGTAGATTGTACAAACTCTACGTGAAATTATACAGGAATATATATGTATTGGATATAAATATGCTGACAAATTATATGGAAAAGATTGTTATTTTGTTTTATAAACGTATATACGCACGTGGTAGTCTTGAGAACAAAAAAAAAAAAAAAAAATCCTACGGTCTGTTAACATCCTGCATGCATGGAACAGTCTCAAGTTAATAATGGAGCTTCGTGTAGTTCTTTCCTCTTGTCGTGTTTGGCCATTATTCTTCAAACAAACTGGTCTTTATCGCGTAAAGGCATTAGTTTCTTTTCTGTTAATATGTTCTCGTACAAAGCGTATAATTTTTCCGTACATTTATTTTCGAATTGTTCATAATATTTCTAGCAATAAGAAATTGCGTTTTCTTCACATGCTTGAGTCCTGTGAACTGACATTCGTATCTATTTTAAGATTCGAAAATGTAAATGTAACTATGTCATATTCTTCTTCTTGATATTTGTTATTGGAATTTTGCACCCTTAATTTACTTGCGTACTTCAATGATTCCCACAGAAATGTTTTGTGTGAAACATTATGGTAAAATGTTTACTAATTACCTTATCATTTGCAGCCCTGACTTCTAAAGTTGTTAAAGCATTTTTTGTGGCTGGTAATGTAGAAGTTGAAATGAATGAAATAAGCAATGAAGGTACGCAAGGAAGTATTGTGTCGAGGCCTAAAAAAAAAATCACGAAACATGGAAGTCTTTTAAAACATCAGCAGATAAAGTACACTTGCCTGAGGTTCTTAGTCTAACAACAGAGAACTTTGCTAGGTTACAATGAGAAGATCAGTCTCATATTTTCTCTGTTAAGGAAATCTATATCTAAGTCTGATGTTGATAAAATATCATGCTCCTATATTAGGCTTCGATGTTTTAATACGAGTGTATCGTTCACCTTAATTGCCATCTGATGGTTAATAGGCAAATTTAGAACAATTGCCCTTAATCTCTACTTAACAAGTTCCTTTAAAAAAATCTTGTTCTGCTGAACCCTAGATATCTTTAAACACTAACAACGTTCACCTTCAAAACTTTACTAACCCCGACATAAAAAAAATTATGAGGAGTTTGGAAAAGTTTTCATAATTGCCAGTTGTTAGTAAATCCCAATTATTAAGCTTGTGTTACCATTAATCTTTAAACCTGTTCTTGTACCTCAGAACCACATAGGAAAGTAGTCATGGACTGTGTAGGGCCTTTACCAAAGCTGTGAACTACATCTATGTTTCCAGTTGCTATTCCTGTACGTAACAGATCTGCTTGAGTTACGATAGAAAGGTTATTAAGCATATTTACTGCATTACTGTACTGTATGTTTCTCCAGAAACTGCAAATCGAGATAAACACATTTCCAAATTAGTGTCTTTTTTTACTATGTACTGAAAGAGCTAAATTAACAACCGCTCCCCCCCCCTTTTTTTTCCGTATAGACCTCATCCACAGTGAGTGTCTGAGAAGTTGCATCAAACTTTGAAGACTTGGGACACACAGAAATAATGGGGCGAGTCCATGAATCTTCTGCTCCCCAAGGAGCGGACTGGGGGATCAACTTTTGAAATATTGTTAAATATAGTAAACAGAATTTGACTGAGGACTCGAATTTGGATACTCTCATTACTGAATATCAATATTTACTGAACATGAAAGATATAGTTAGTAAATATCACTCATATATACAGAAATGTAAAGTAGGTGATAATATGGTTTATTTTCTAGTTCAGTGAGCACCATTCCTACACAAGTTCTCCGAACCTTACAAAATAACATTTGTCAGTGGACGCAATTATGCAATTTCTTCCACAGACAGGAAGAAAATCGTTTTCAGCTTGTCAGATGTGAACTTGATCAAACCACATCGTGAAAAATATTCTCTGATACTTGAAAATAAATCCTTCTTCGAAGGTACGAAGATTGATCAAAGATGATGAGACTAATGAGGGGCACATTGATCTATACATTTGTTAAGTTGATTGTAAGAACTCGTGAATCCTTTACTTGCTGGATGAGCATTTTGGTTACTTACCCTCTGAACAGAAATTTAAGTATTGTTCAAATGTAGAAGGTTATGTGATGATGAGTCTAGATATCAAGCTGGAAGGCGGAAGCCTCACAAATCTACCTATTTCCAGCTCCATATTACAAGATACATCTGTTTGCCCGTGAAAGCATAAAACTTGACGCTGGGTAAAACACACATACGCGCGCCCACACACACACACACACATAAAGAGAGAGAGAGAGAGAGAGAGAGAGAGAGAGAGAGAGAGAGAGAGAGAGAGAGTCCTTCGTGTTTTGCCCGTGAAGAATTTATCAGATATTCAGCGGAATGCTCACATCATTATTATACTATTTTGCCGAGAGAATTAAATCAAACATGTCAACCATCGACAACCTGTGATGTTTGTAATTCAAGATTAGGGATTATATCACAATTGAATAAGAATTACCCTGTGTATTTGTAAGGCAGGGAAAGAGAATGAAAAAGAGAGAGTAGCTTAAAAATTAAAAACCTGAAAGCTTTCTATTTTCTGATGCATGCTAATTTACATTACATTTCAGGACTCAGCTTTTTCAGAGTCATCCCGTAGACTTCTCTCATGATTCAAAACGAGCTAAAAATACCGAAGCAAAGTGAAATTGGAGTGAAGTTCAAGCTAATATTTTCGCATTTAAAATTCCGTAAAAGATGAAGGAAAAATGGAAAGCTTTTTCCCACCTTCTCTCTCAGTCCAAATTGGGCTGAATAAAGTAAGAAGATTTTCCCGTCATTGTAAGTGGACAAACGAAAACCATTAACTTATAAAATACAGTACTCAGTGCATCCAGTATCTATAAAGGAAGTGGAAATTCCTTCGATATAAACTATGGTGTGTGATATTATACTCAAAGCTGCTATGACCAATAACAAATACTTAGATAAGTAAATTTAAAAAAAATATTTCCGTTGGTGTCCATGCGACATTTTTCATTCCAGATGCAAATCCTATTTACTTATTGCAGCTTACTACTTATCAGAAACGTTTTGAAGGTTATGACCAGTGATAAATACTTAGATTAGTAAATGAAAAATTAGTGTCAACGGTGTACGAGTATATGCGACGCTCATTCCAAATGCAAATCCTATTTAATTATCGTAGTACATTACCTATCGGAAACTTTTTGGAGTTTATGATAAACATATTCCTTGTGTAAATAAGACTAAAATGTAACAGCAGTGATAATCTTGTGATAATCTTGGCAAAAAAACTCGTAATCAACATTCAACATTATGAACCAAACAAAAGCTTCTTTCAGTTTTCTTCTGAAGATGGAAAGAGAAACCCACAAGATTCCTGTGTATAACTTGTTTACTTGTAAATATTTACATATTACTTTAATCTCGAGTACCTTCAGGTCCTAACTGTGACCCTTTTTCAAGAGATGTGAAGGTGGTCAGACTGGTTCAAGGCCCAGCAATCTCTTGAAAAAAGGGGTCACAGTTAGGACCTGAAAATACTCGAGATTCAAGTAATATGTAAATATTTACAAGTAAACAAGTTATACACAGGAATCTTGTGGGTTTCTCTTACCACATTCAACAATATGATTTTTCTCCTGCCTCGGATATATCCATGTAATCAACTTTTAATATTAAATTAATTACTGCATTATTAATTGTTCCAGTTGTGTTTGTTTGTCATCTCTATATTTCAACACGTTTAAAAATCCTTCTTAAATGGCCATAAAAAATTACTCCGGACTTATACCACAGTGGATTGCATTAAAGGTTTCTTCTTCATTGGTGCCAGCTGTTAAAATTTCATGTTCAATATCACACATCAGAGTAAAAAAATCTTCCTGTCATTTTCACATATATCCTCTTTTAGTTTTCTGTAAAAGAAAACTATTGTGCCGGCTCTGTCTGTCCGTCCGCACTTTATTCTGTCCGCACTTCTCCTGTCCGCCCTCAGATCTTAAAAACTACTGAGGCTAGAGGGCTGCAAATTGGTATGTTGAGCATCAAACATACCAAATTGCAGCCCTCTAGCCTCAGTATTTTTATTTTATTTGAGGTTAAAGTTAGCCATAGTCATGCTTTTGGCAACGATATAAGATAGGCCACCACTTGGCCGTGGTTAGTTTCATGGGCCGCGGCTCATACAGCATTATACCGAACCACCGAAAGATAGATCTATTTTCGGTGGCCTTGATTATAAGCTGTAGGGGCTGTACAGAAAACTCGATTGCGCCGAAGAAACTTCGGGCCATTGTTTACTTTTTTTTTTTTTTAGAACACCATCGATAGTAACTAATTTACTTAGTTAAGAAAGTTATTTAGACTAACCTTCGCAATAAACTCATTACTCCAAAAGAGGGGGGCAATTTCTTTCATTTCGCTGTTAACCAATCCCGTATGTTTAAAAAGTCGAACAGACATTGCCAAGATTAAATAACAATTCAAACACTCAAAGATAAGGCCAACTTAACGGAATATTATTGAATTCAGATACATTTTTGTTGCTGTTTCGCATAAATTTGATCGAGGCTAGAGCCGTAATTTTGCCTAAAGTGGGCAAACGTGATATTTTTGGTGAGAAGCGTGACAGCTTTTAATTTGAAATCATTCTCAAGCTGACCCAAATCTAGCCAGATAAGTAAGTTCTGGGTTAGTGTTAGAACAATCTCAATGGCTTCTAGCTGAACTCCAGCCACCTTCTAAATGGAGATTTTGTTTATTATTCCCTAAATAATAAGGTAAACGTCAAACTTTTACCCTTACGTTAGCTCTAAGATAGCCCGATGGGACGCACACATTATAAATTAAAAGGGCATGTTCTACCAATCAGTAATGCTTTCATTTACGTCTAAAGCGTTATTCAAGACGTCCGCTCTTGAATTTTATTTTGATAAATTGCTGTTCCTGCTAAAGCAACCTTTGATAATAATACAGTTTTTCCAGATATTCTAGTATATTCCCGTATTGAATATGATGCTCTTGAACGAAAAATATGTCTATTTTGTGATAGAACATCAAATCAATCAATGTAAATTTCTTGAGTGTAACAGAAAATATCTCGTTTAACTTAGACTTTTTAGACACATATCTTCTACATCATCGTCTGAATTTGAAATGATAATTACATCACAGTCAGCATTGTCGATATTTTCCCTATTGTTATCTTCCGACATATTCCGTTCCAATCCAGAACGATCTTGTCTTTCAGGCCATGGGGCATTTTCTTAACTCTCAACTACGCCTGAAGTTGTACGATTTTCTGTTATTTTATTCACTTGAATGATTACACTGCCAAATCTTTCTTTTCCTCTTCTCATTATTATCTCATTATTATTATCGACTCCACTACATTCAATTGGATTATTTTCTCAATGGTGTACCTCCACTTCTACTGAAATATCGTCCATTCTTGGTTCGTCTTTTCTAATTACATCAGGAAAAAATTCGTTCCTCTTGCCAACATCGTAATGTCCATACCTGCTTCCACGAAGACCTCTCGCTCCCCATCACCAGTGACAAAATTTATCGGGAGACACGTTTTTGGCTGGAGCGAATCCATTTACATCTTGATCTGAGTTTAATTCCTTGTCACCTTCACATCGTGAAAGGCGTCTACTGTTTCACAGCATCATAGTGTTTCATCACAGGTCCACTCATTCTAGCATGCCCTGATCTGCCTGTTGTGTAATGAAGGAAGCACTGTATTCCTGTGTCTCAAAAGAGGATGGGACTTGCTCAAAAATTCTCCTTTTTATACGGCTGCCACTTAATAGTCCTTTAAAGGGGCTAAGTGAATCCCTGTTATTTCTTTTACTTTCCACTATACCATATTTTCAAGAAAATCAAATGCAATACCATTTTCATTTCAAATTTTCATGTGAAAATATAATCTCATTTCAAAAAATCCAAATGAATATATCATTTTAGCAGAAGTAATTCAAAAAGGTCGTACTTGATTTCCCACTACAGCTGATACGATGCTCTGAGTCAAAGAAAAATTACAAACGCATAATTCACAGGAGAATACTCTTCAGATCTCTCTCTCTCTCTCTCTCTCTCTCTCTCTCTCTCTCTCTCTCTCTCTCTCTCATAAGGAAATAATATATCATTACTGACATGGTGAGTTGCCGGAGGCCGTTGGGTTAAGTGCCTAAGATGTGCACAAAGAACTTCCATTTTGTCCTGCACCAAGCAAAGAAACGTATTTTACGAGTCATAAGTAAAAGTAAGTGGCTCTCTTGCCACTCGCCTTGGTCGAAGGTCAATTCGAGGGGGGGAAAGGCCCGAATGAAAAAGGAAAAAGATAGCGTTGGAACCCAAAAATAAAATTAATTTCGTGTAAAATGTGGGAGACTCGAGGGGAGGATCAAAAACGGGAAAATTATTGGGTTGTGTCAGTGGCAGACAGAAGTAAAGGAAGAAATTCTCAAAAATGAAAATATGAAGGATATGAACTATGATGTAGTAAACTAAAAATATATATATGAAATGATCGTGGATATTAAAAGACACCTTTTTAAGACATAACATAAAATAAGTCCCACTAAAAACAGTTTTATAAATAAAAAATTGAATACAACAGCCTTTTTGATGAATTGCTAATACTCATATCATTTCAGTAAGAATTTCGGATCTCTTGTGACTGAACTTAATGAATAAAGAAAGTTGAGCAAACGAGACAAATACAAAAAAAAAAAAAAAAAGAAATACAAACGTGACAACAGACGAATTTGTTAGCAAAACTTTCTTGTAACAAGTAGGCAGTATTCAGTAAGGAATGAAGAGAGAGAAGAGAGAGAGAGAGAGAGAGAGAGAGAGAGAGAGAGAGAGAGAGTAAATAAACTGTGAAAGAAAGCCACACTGCTCTTGTTAAAAAAGAAAAAGTCAAGAATATAGTTTAACGATCTGGATTATGTTCTTGCCTTTCGAAAAACCATTATTTCATTATGCATCGTCATTATGCAAAATAATACAAGGTTACAGGAAGGTCGTGTCCTGTGGTTGTGTGCATTAGATTCAAGCCATGATATTCTCATTCCCCTCCTCCTCCTCCTGCTTCTAAAATTTAAGGGTGTGCTCTTGGCTTCTTTCCTTGTGAATTAGTCAAACATCAATGAAGAGAAGACAAAGAGTTTTCAAGGAATCTTGTTCACGCACGTGCAAACACGATCAAGCTCGCAAGCAGGTGGGAAAGTGTTCCCACACGCACATACACAAAAACGCACGCATGCATTTATTATAAAGGCTTTGTCCGGTCACCTTCTTTCTTATTAAACCGACTCTGGTCCTCTATTAGTTCTTAAATTCATCTGTCTTACCTTTTCAGTCAAAATGCATCCACAGACCTACTACAGCTTAAGCAATTTCACACAAATGAGGAACTGTTTCTCTCACCCAATTTTTTAAATTATCTTTCCTTGATGAATATGTGCCTTACATGCCCTGGTCAGGTATTCAGTAGCAATTCCACTGCAGTACTGCAGAATATCACGTATAATTCCCTTGAACTCAGATTGTCCCCTGTTTTTTAGTCTCTCTTTATGATCTCAGAAATCATTTCCGGGAGAATTCTTAACTTACTCTAACCCTTTCCAATCTTGCCTCACTCAGCTCTGCCTCTTTGGTATCCTCCATACTCAAGAAATTTCAAAATAGTCACTCTCAACCGACTCAGGGCTGCATTCACTTGAGACAGCATCTCCCCACCTGTGCCTGTGGGTCTGAGGTTCTTTTCCTTAGTGCCCTTTCTCTCTGAGTTTACTTCCTTCATGCATAACTTATCTTCCCTAAAGATCTGATACATATTAAGCTCCTCTGTGTTAAAAATTACCAATTTTTTTTATTAATATAACTAGAAACTGTTTTATTTTCGGGCTCATTAATGTTTATGGCCCAGTAAGCGTATTTTGATAAGCTTTCGTCGTTTGGGAAAACTGGAAGCCTCGGAGCTTATAGCTTTTCCTTTCCAAAGTATGGAAAACATGCAATACGTTTTCCATTTTCAGTTGCGATAAAATTAAGAATTTACATTACACCAAAGTTGGGTTTAGTGTTTAATAAAATCTTATTAATAGGCTTTCAACACAAAAAAATACTACTTTCTACCTTCGGCAATGGCCAAGTAAGAGCATTTCAAAGTTGGTAAACACTAATATACATTTCATTTTTTACAAAATATCTTTCACCGCCCAAATAATTTTCTTTTCTGTAATCGATTTTTATTTACTGCCATATAAGCGTTCTTTTATAAACTTTCTTTTAAAAAACGAATTATCTTACAGCCACAAATGATAACAAAGTTAATCCTGTTCAAGATTAGCAAATTTTTCAGAATGTTGTCCTTAATATTTCTCCTAATAATTGTAAGATAAAGTTTTCTTTGCATCCAAGTTAGATTTACTCTATGCAAACGCCTTTGAACAGGTCTCTTATAAAAAAAAATGCTGTCTAACAGCAACAATCACAAAAAATATCTCTGTTCGTTATGTCACGCCGAATTTTGCTTTTGTGAATACTAAATGCCTTTAGTTAAGCTTCCATTTTCCAGCGTGAAAAATGGCAGGTATTGCTGTTCATAGTCTGCAAAACTATGAATGCTTTTTTTCTCCACTTTTTAAAAGTGGCTGTTTGATTTATTTTGCTTAAGTGCCTCAAACCTTCTTGCTGACCCAGTGATCCATCGTAGTTAATGTACTGTACCCCTTATATAAGCCTCTTACCTGAATATCTTTAACTCAAACCCGTTAATATTCATTTTCCTCTTCATATACTCTACTACGGTCACTTTCTTCTTGTCAACATCATTCGTCATCCTTCAGTTACAACAACATTTTCCCCCTTCCTGTCCATATGAAATTACTAAAGATCTTACTTCACTCTAGCTAAATACTGATCAGATATACATCCAGCCACTTTACTTCTCACCATTAAATCACCAACGTGATTTTTCCATTTGCTCTGCACTAGCACACTACTCTAACAGTTATTTCTCCTCCATTTTCTCTTTACAGAGGCTTACTAATATTTTCATTTGGAAACTTTACCTTCAACAGTTCTTACGACTTCCCCCTAATCTCCTTTCATTCAGGAATTCCATACTTACTAACAACACAGCTACCTTGTTACCAGTCTTTGGAATTAAATCACCTAGCGCAATCAAACTTCCATATCCTCCAAACCCAGGGGGGTAGGCATGTATACTCTTACAAAAAATCTCTTTCCTTACCGTTCTTTGACACTTTTGGGTCATATACACTCGCTACTACATTTTCTTTATCCTCAGTCTGTCTCACCATTGTAATTCTAAGACTGTCTCACTTGTCCCAGATCCTCTCTGAAACTGCGTCTTTCAACTGCTGCCAATGAAGAGAACACACACATACATATATATATATATATATATATATATATATATATATATATATATATATATATATATATATATATATATATATATATATATATATATATATATATATATATATATATATATATATATATAATATATATATATATATATATATATATATATATATATATATATATATATATATATATATATATATATATATATATATATATATATATATATATATATATATATATATATATATATATATGTTTGTGTGTGTATGTGAGCAATATTATTTATAAGTCATATTAGTGTTAACAAAAAAACCACTCCCGCTCAAAGATCAGAGCGTATCTTGACCTTACAAGGACTATGGAATGCCTTCCTCTATATTGGATATTGGGAATCATTATTTAGTGTCAAACCAAAGGGAATTCTAAGAAAATTAATAAGAGTCATTTGAGGCTTTTCACTTATCAAAGACGTTCCCACATCGCTTTAAAATCAATATACTCATAATAATCTCGGATCTGACGTTAGTGTATTTCTGGCTATTTATTGGTCTTTCGTAAGATCTTTTGCGCGTGCATCCCTGTCGTCGTTAATCACACAGGCCCCAGAGACACAAACGTTTAAGCATACTGGAGAATCTGTCATTTTAGTTAACTGATATTCTCCCTGTTTTCTCTCTCTCTCTTCCTCTCTTAATTCTTCCCTTTCCACTTCCCCTCCATTTTTTTGCCCAGACCCTGTAAACTCCGCCTTGAGAGTTCAATTAACATTGTCGAGGGTTAGTGGTAAGAGGTACGTCCTTGAGACCCAAAGGGATCTAAAGCCTTTTCCTATAATTAATATATATATATATATATATATATATATATATATATATATATATATATATATATATATATATATATATATATATATATATATACATATATATATATATATATATATATATATTATATATATATATATATATATATATATATATTATCGTGGAAATCTCGTTTATCTCTCTCACTGTAAGGTTCCATTTCCATTCTCATTTGACTACCTCCAAGGGACTCAATGTGCTTCAAAGGTTTCTGTTTTGTTGATACTGATATTTTGAGGGATTTATTTACTGGCAGTGAAGTAATAATAATAATAATAATAATAATAATGATAATTAAAATTATATATATGTATGTATATAATAGATATATATAACTTTAATTATTATTATTATCATTATTATTATTATTGTTATTATTATTATTACTTCACTGCTAGTAAATAAATCATTTATATATATATATATATATATATATATATATATATATATATATATATATATATATATATATATATATATATATATAATCACCTCCTCTTTTCCATTAAGAGTAGTTACGTCTAGAAATTGTTAGCTATTGGATTCTATGTAAGCGCTTTCGGCGCGATGTTACTATATATCTATGCATACCCAAGCCGATAATGAACGGAAGCATAGTCCATCTCCATGGTAGAATTTTCAGGGCCTACGTCTCCCCCTCCCCAACCGTTCTGGTATCGATTTTAGTGCGGTGAGGCTGGTAACTACTTTACATGACACCATACTATTCGTCATGCATATAGACAATGTTAATCATGCAAACAGGATAAAGTCTTCATTCATCTTTTCCGTTCATTCCGTGCAAAGAGTTAAAAAGCAATAATCGTGATAAAAGGAGTATCTTATAAACCTATAATAAATTTTTTCTTACTTATTAGAAGAGCAGAATAATGATATTTTTAAATGTCAGAATTGAGATGTAGACCCTTTCATACGCCATTTGAAACTCATTGTGTCACTGACCAGATATCGTCTCTGATCTTCCCAGGTTGTTATTAGCAGTGCTGGCGATGTCATAATTCATCGAACGGTCCGGGATACCGTTTTGTGCCTAATTTGACACTCGAGACTACCATACATAGTCAAAAATCGTTGTTCTATGCTTTATGCATTCCTGGTGTTTTTTTTTACCCTAAGCAGGTCAACATGAAGTCCCCTAAGGAATTAAACCTTTATGTAGAATAGCTATTTGAGCGATTCTGAAATGTGACATCTTACTGATGTATCCATGAATAACTACGGACCATAAAATTCATGCTGTCATAGGGTCAGTCGCTGTGACATTTTGAAAGAATTTGTTAATAGATGTTGGCACTTCGGGAATTGTAAACATAGTTGATTTGTTTTTTTTTTTTTTTTAATTATTAAGTTTGAAGATTTCACTTCAAGCATCATGTAGAAGAGATGTTCACAGCCTACAGCTTACTAAGTTTTGAACAGCTCAAGTGTATATATTTTATTTTATATATCATAAATATGACACCAAAACCATTTTATATTAAGGCTAATTTTAGGGGACCTGTATTCGACAAATCTTGCTTCTAGTTTCTTGTGAATGTTTCAGCCTATCTTTTGTATACGGTATAGTGGCACACTCTACATCTTTGTGACTATAATATTAGTGATCATTATAGTTATGTATGAAGAAAGAATTTCACCCACGTGATGTTGTTACCTTTTGAAATTATAGAAGTTTTCCAATACCAGTTGTTTTACAAAAAGGTCATTGGTTTTTTTCTTGGAAGTAATGTTTACTCCTAACTTTCTATACAATTTTACCTATGACACTAAGCTATAGAGCACTTTTGAGAGATTCTTTTACTGACTTCAAGCTTAGTTTCTTCATTGACATTAAATTTTATCTTACTATATTTCAAAGGACTAATGTCTCAGAACCTGAGCAAGAATGATAAAAAATAATTTATTAAAATTATAGAATCTGAAATGGTAAATATATATAAAGTTCACACATCACTACCATTCCTAATGCTACAGGATGTTAGTTATATCAAAATTCAGTTATTGTTTTTCTCCCCATGAAAAATGAAGAATAAAATCATACAAAACAGCACTAAGAATTCATTGTAAGTGAAGTGTCCAGAGTTGGGAATTCAAATGAAGAGCCATAGGTGGTTCTGTGGATGAATATTATGTAAACTATTAACACTTTTTAAGTGCATGTGCTGTGGTACATCTTGTAGAATCACCGACGTGATCTGCCTCTTTGATTTTACCAAGTTGTAAGCACTTGGGAATATGCAGAATTCCTCCTCTTGTCTCGATTTTTTTTTTTTTTTACCTTCCTCCTGCCTCAGGCGGTACATATGATAACCCTTTTATGCATGCACTGTGAATTTCGAAGATTATTGTGTGTAGAACATTCATATATAGTTCCATTTCCCACAAGAAATTAAGTAATTGAAATACAATACGCATATCAGACACATTAATATTTGACATCGTACTAACACGTCCTTAACCTATAATGAGGGTGAGACAAAGAGTATAGGTACAAACGTGATGCGTCCTGCGAGAGAGAGAGAGAGAGAGAGAGAGAGAGAGAGAGAGAGAGAGAGAGAGAGGGGGTGGTGGTAAAGGGACACAGACGTGATGTGTGTCCAGAGAGAGATAAAAGAGATGAAATAAATGCCTCAAAAGAATGAAGTCAGTCACAGTCACAGTTGTAAGTACAGTCGTAATGGCAGTCGCAGAGATATATTGGAATAGTTCAGTGAGTGACGCTGGCACTCAGCGAGTTGAAAATTTGATTGATTTTTTTTCCATTTCATACTTTTAAGTCTTCCTTTGGTATCCTTGTAGCATGGATGCCGATAGCCCATAATTGCTTTATGTCCTCTTAGTTTCTTGAAAGGAAAACTGCCTTTGTTTCATTAGTGTTAAGTAAGTTCAAGGAAGTAATTTTTAGAAATTTTATGTAATAAATCCGAGGTATGACACCAAAGCATCAGACATGCCTTGACTAGAAATTTATTATTTAGTTGCTTATCTTGTTATTTAATGTACTAGTATATGACTTTAACTTGGTGCTTATAATGGTGATAATTCGGAGTTAGTTACCTTAAAAAATGAACATTGATTTGCTCTGTGTGATGATGTGTTCCAAATGTTGTAAATAATTAATAATTTCTAAAGATTTCAGCTTAATTTCTTTATCAGCACAGCTTGATAAGATTGACGACATAGCTTATTGTGGCTGCAAGGGACAATGAATTAGGGAATGCATCCCAGGTCAATGAAATTGGCAACGGAAACAATTTTACCAATCATGTTTTTTTGAAATTCTGGATGTACTTTGCGTACACAAATAGGTCAATATAACGTGAAATATTGACAGAAATATCTGCCAGTTTATGATATTCTGCGTTGAATAGCAAGTACACATTATCTTCAACTTACTTCTTTCATTAATCATAATCTATTAAACTTTTTTTAATCAGTTTTGGAAAACGAAAGTATGATTTTATTGAACTGTCAATAAAATCATACTTTCGTATGATTTTATTGACTGTAATCTTCAGGTATTTGATAGAGTGCTTAGATGAATAATTTGATCTTGCCTTACTTGCCTGTGTACCCTTCAAACTTAGATGACTTGGAAATGACATGCTTTTTTCACAATGATTTAGTCGTCAACCTTAAGAAACGATTCATATACCTAGCTAGTGTCTGATGGAGCATGGGCTCCTTTGTTTTACTGCTTAAAGACCATTTCTACACTTTTTAAGCAATACTTTTCTTGGATCTATACAGACACACACACATATATATATATATATATATATATATATATATATATATATATATATATATATATATATATATATATATATATATATAATATACAGTATATGTAAACATATATAGACCAAGTATTCCAGGTATATGAAAGTTTACAGTGTCTGATTTTTATTAAAGATATTTTGAAGGAAATGAACGTTATTAATCTAAAATAATATCTTGGTTGGTAAGCTATGGCTGTGAGTCACTGGACTAGACATTCTCTTCTCACTGTCTCTATGACTCATGCAACAAAAATTCTCTTTAGAATTATAACATATTCATCCCTCACCGTTGCTAATATTTGGTATATAGTCTTATAACCTCTTTTCGTGGCTACTGATCATGTGATGAAATTAGTTGTGTTCTTATAAAAAAAAAGGAAAATCAGAGGGTGTTGTACCCAAAAAAATGACCTTTGTTAGGAAATGAAGGAACTTTGTAGAGATAACTCGCTCAATTACTGACACTCGGCGTTACGTTCTGTTTCCTGGCACTGACATAAGTTGTTCTACTTTAGGTCTTGCGCTGTGTATCCAACAAGTGTTGTCACAAGACATTTTCTGTGGTACGTATGTCCCTAAAGAGTTACGGCATTGTTACTGCCATGGCTTAGCGAGAAGTTTTTATAGTTCTCACTGGGAATGTTTGTTTCCATATACTATTCACTATCCTTTGTTTTTCCTGTTTTACTCATCATTCACTGTCAGCCACTCACTGTCCATCTTTTTATACCAATTACTGTCTTGAATCTGTTCCTTCCCGGGTTTGTGCTTTGTTAGATACCATACTTAATACTTTGTATGTCTTTATTTGCTCAAATTGCATCGCCCGTTTTTTGCTTCTCTCAAATTGTTCTTTCTTAACACTTTGCCTTCTTTGATGTTGAGAACACATCAGAATGGTGATCCTACAGGTAAACGTAGTTATGAGGAATGATTCTGAGATACAGTTCTATATGTTCCCTCGTCTGGTGTTGGTAAAATTCTCCCTATTGGATAGATATATTACAAAACTTACGATTCCTACCGGTACTGTGCCCGCCCAGACTACGTTAGACTTGTAGCGGAACTATCACCTAATTCAGACTCGCCGACAAAGGGGACCAGTTAAACTTACGATTTAATCAGAACCAGGACCTGGCTTAGAATAGGACTATGACTATTGATTAATCAGCTTTTTTTTTAATATTGATTGATTTTTTTTCTCTATGAGTTTATTTCATTTTTCCATTTTCTGAAAGTCTAGAATGATCACCTTCACCTGTTATTGTTTGTAGTATTGCGCCATCTTGACTCACTTTTTAGCAGGACAAAGGACCATTCTTTTATCTAACGGTTCCATGATGCTTTTAGAAGTTCCTCCTTCTGTAGGTCGCAAGGGTTCTTCACTGTCACTTTTCTAAGGGCGTTGTTCTGCACAAAACTGAATTACTGACGCGGAAAAGTTAAGTATACCTTAGTTTAACCAGACCACTGAGCTCATCAACAGCTCTCCTAGGGCTGGCCACGAAGGATCAGACTTACTTTACGTGGCTTAGAACCAATTGGTTAACCTAGCAACGGGACCTACAGCATATTGTGGAATCCGAACCACATTATAGCGAGAAATGAATTTCTATCACCAGAAATAAATTCCTCTAATTCTCCACTGGCCTTCCGGAGACTCGAACTCGGGCCTAACAGAGTGCTAGCCGAGAACTCTACTGACTCGTCGAACGAGGAACTACATACTGACGTGGAGGAAACGGCGCTTCCCCCTCAAAACATTTTTTCATTACCCCCCTAACCACCAGTCCTCACACTGACTCCTTAGTAATCAATAATCATCGGGCTTCTTAGTGCAATCACTTCGTTCTTTTTCTTCGCTTTTTCTGGACAGAAAGGCTGGAATACTCTATCTGCTTCTGTGCTCTACGGTTCTTGTAGCTCTGCACTTTCAATAGATGCTGTAACGTCGCTCGGCGAGAAGCAACGTATTTTTATTTCTAAGTTCATGGTGATTGCCTTGTTTAAGCTGATTCACTCGGAGTCTGAGTGAATGAAGATACCGAGTGTTATTCCTGTCATTCTATATCTCAGCTATATATTTAGTATTCTGATAAAAAAAGTATGAGTTTATCTCACAGACCTATATTGCATTGTGCACTAACGTACATCGTTGTCTACATAAATTGGAAAACATCAAAGAATTACTTTTACAGAACATACATATTTACATATTAACTAAAAAGATATGTCGGCATGTCTTTGTGTGAGTCAGAGGGGAGAGAGAGAGAGAGAGAGAGAGAGAGAGAGAGAGAGAGAGAGAGAGAGAGAGAGAGAGAGAGAGAGAGAGAGAGGTGGGGGGGGGGGCTTGGTCGTCCCGGGCTTTTGAAGAATTAATCAGGTATCCGGTGGAACGCACATTTCTCTTCCAATATTTTGCTAGGATAATTATGTCGACCCTGTCAGACAGAGACAACCTCTGATCTCTATAATTGGAAATCCGGGCTTATCTCACACCTGAATAAGATATTTCATTGTCCTGCATTAGTTAGAGCAAAGAGAGAACGAGGGAGATAAATTCTGCAAGAAAGCTTTTATCGGATGTCAATTCTTGATTACTCGCAGAGTGTACGGTAGCATTTGTCAGTTCGATAACATTAAAATTAGATGTTCAGGAAATGATGGAGTCTGAAGAGAAGAAGACCACGATAAGATTATTTGAATAAAAAGCAAAATTAAAAACAAATGGACTGGCCAACTTAATCTAACAACAATAAAAGGAGTCAGTGTACAGCTAAATCAATTTCGTTTGTATTTTACAAATGCTGCAATTACATATATAACAAACACACAAACTACAGACAATACAATTTTAGAGAAGTATTGCCTTTTAAATGCTCTATACTTATATTTTCCTATAGCATGATTCGGGGGTTTGCATTATAAAACTGATATATATATGTGTGTGTATATATATATATATATATATATATATATATATATATATATATATATATATATATATATATATATATATATATATATATATATATATATATATATATATATATATATATATATATATA
>NC_089799.1:35477113-35492113 GCF_040412425.1 Macrobrachium rosenbergii | reverse complement strand
AAGCTGCTAGTCTGCTTATCGGGGTTCCACATTAAAATACCATGTGTGAAAAAAGTTAAAAGAATGGAAATAAGATAAATAAACAGATTCAAAATACAGTCCAAACAAGCATTCCATACAAAACCAAGCACTTCACTTATGATAAACGTTAAGTGCTGTTTGAAAAATTATTATAGATATTCAACAACATTTGGTTATTGAATATTAGAGAAAAAAGGAATGAAAGACCTAGGGTACTGGGAATATATAACACAATGTGAACTACATGGAATGTATGACGATGATGATTCTCTGCGAAAAAAAAAAAAAAAAAATGTCACCCTAAATAGGGTTAGAATATTCAGAAAAGTTAGGCTTACTTTCGCTGTGTACATAAATCTCTGAAATAGTGAAAATGAGAACACATTCACATGACAATATACTTTACTGATACTTTCAGTACATGTGGCTTTATTCCGAACGTACTTAAATGGTTTCATCCACAAAAATAAATGTTTTCTATTTTATTATCATTGGTTTTGGTGCCTCGCATGGAATCTTTCATTTGCAGTAATTATCAAGCATATATAATTGGAATATTTTTTTGCTTACTTCATGAATATTTATCTAGGATGTAATACTATGATTTTACTCAGTTCTTTGTATTTGTTTTACACATCAAAACATTTACAGAAAATATACACAAAACGTTTAGGTAATATAATTTCCGATTTTTACCACAAACTTCGCCATAAAATTATGACTGACTTTATTCCTGTGATTTTATTACCGCCCACCATAACTTAAAACGATTTTTTTTTTTTTTAGGCGCAATTCATCTGGGCGAATTTGGGCATTAGTCAATATATTTTGGGCGACAAAATATCAAAATCCTGCAAACTGGAACCAATCATTAGGGCGAATCAGTAAGGAAAAAGAGGCAGAAGTATTCTAGGACATGTTTTCACGTGGTGATAACTCTGTAATCGTTTGGTGGATAACTCAGTAGTTAGCTGGTTAATAATTGGCGCACAGTTCATTACTCTGCTATGGAAGGAAATATCTCAAACAAACCGACGAAAAACGTGCTTTGATATTTTCTGGCTTTTCTTTTTGTAAAGACATAATATTGAAGGTGGTTTCGTGGCGGTGCACAAACAAAATCCAGATGTAAAGCCTGAATTAGGTGAATAACATTAGCTATCCGAAGTTTGCGAATCTTAGCCAGGATAAAAGGAAAACCGATTTTCTTAAAGTTTTTGTCCTGGCGCTCTTAATTCTAAAGCGAACCCAATTTACTCGCAATTCTAAAACTAGGTATTACCAAGAGATTGACAAAACTAAGGACCAGAAGCACAATCCCATCCTCACGAAAACCTTTGAGCAATTTTAACATTCAAAAACTTTAGAGCCAGAGACAAGGCCACCAACTAATTAAACAAGGCATTATGCAAAAACCCTGCATATCTGTCGCCTCACTTATCCCATACATATAAATACAACGCTAAAGCCTGTTTGTAGTAACCATCGACAGTCACAGTAACTTCAACAATTTATAGGCATAAGGAATAACCACTTCCTGGACAAATTATACTATCACTATTGAAAATTTACTGGCTGCCTAACTTTTTCTGCCTGCTTAACTTTTTTACAAACTAATTATAACCCTTATAGCAATTTGGACTCTTTTCAACCCCGGAAGATCCTCAAAATACTTTCTTGGCGGTATCTCATGTCAAAGTGAAATTTCACTTCTATTATCGGTCAAGTCACCTTTACAAGTGTTCTCAGCCGAATGCTATCTCCAGATCATAAGGAATGATCTTAATTATTTATTCCTGTCATCAGAGGGGTCAAAATACAATCTCTTTGCTGAATAGAATTTTAAATCTGCATAGACTATTGCAAGTAAAACAAAAATTCGAGGTTAATATACTATAATCTCTTCAATTAAAAACCATTATTTCAGTTACTTCATTTCTCAAATCAATTTCCCCATCTTACTTCTGTTAACCAATCAGTAACTACCACACCCTTTATTTCATAGGACATTCTTTATCTTTCAAGTAGTTTACAAAGTCTACCCATCACATGACATTTTGGGGTTAAAGAAATGGACAAAGGTTTACAGACATGTATATTAAGCTGGTCTTCATATGAGTAAATGCTATTACATATCCAAAGTAGTCAGATTATAAAATTGAATAGTAGGTAGAGCACAGCATCTACTAAGTTCTAGTTGTCTGGGTAACCGAATTTAGAGCACTTCTAATCCTCACAGGATATGCACAGCTTCTACAAGTCGAGTTCTCGTTGTCTGGGTAACAATTTAGTGCGCTTCGAACCGTCACAGGACATACATAGCGTCTACAAGTTGAGTTCTTGTTGTCTGGGTAACAAAATCCAGAGCACTTCGAATCCTCATAGGATATTAATTCTTAACGAAAAGCGTTGCTTTCCATTAGTATTAGTGTTGATAAAGTCTGCTGCAGCTACACCAAGACCCTGCGCATAATAAAAGTAGTCTGATTTTAGAATGTACTAAAAAGTTTCCATGACAAACCTACCCTCAAAGTGAAGATAGCCTGTTCAGTTTTATAATTAATACTATATAGTAAGCATAAACTTTACCATTAACAATCCCATGTATTAGTATTATTGTTACTTCAAACTGCCATCAACTTTCACATTAACAATCCCATATATTACTACCATTGTTCCTTCAAACTCCAAAATGACAAGATAGAGTGCCATCTAAGATATTTAATAGGACACCAATCTGTCTTAAGGGAACTGAAACTGCACAACCCAACAGGCGAAAAATAAAGCTGGGGAATTCAGAATAAGAAAAGGGTTCCCACAGCAAGCTTTTCAGCACTGGAGGAAAGGTGGATGAAAGTAGGGGTCAATGAAAATATGCAATGCAATCTGAAATGTATTTCCTAACATGAAAGCTTTGCTTGAGGGGTAAAGGGGGGAGGGGGGTCAAGACTGCATTGACAATGACATTAACAAGAATGCAAAAACTTGAATGAATTTCCACTATTAACCAGCCTATTAAAATACCTGACAAGTCCACGACATCAGTGTCAAAAATTCAACATACCCAAGACCTAGGCCTCTTAGAAAATCTTTTAAGATCCACCTATTACCTGTCTAGTTCCTATTTACTAGTGGGAATGAAATAAAAGCAGGTTAGTTATCCTACCCTATTCCCAGCTCCACCCTATTCTCAGCTCCACTGTACATCTCATGACCAACATCTCATGACCAACATCTCATGACCAACATCTCATGACCAACATCTCATGACCAACATCTCATGACCAACATCTCATGACCAAACAAAGGGCTCAAGTACTGCAATACCCTATGCTATTAATAACTTGCACTATCAAATGTCGACCTAGGTCTGACTATCATGTTTTTTACCCCAGTCTATTCCCAGCATCCTTAAGAAATAGACTTAAGCATTTACTACCTTAATCCTAACCCCTCCATCTATATAAAATTTGCACTTTCTTTACCCTATTCTAGCCTATCCTATATTTCAAGTCCCACATCTAATTTCCCATTAAGTCCTAGCTACACAAAAACTATCAACTTTGCAGTTCTAACCTAAGTAAGAAGTCAGTTGGTTTGAAATCCCTGCTGTGCATGGTGACAAAGTCACCATGCTTGTTTTCGAACTTCCTGTTGTGCATGGTGACTTGGTCACCATGCACAACATGCAAGTCCACCTTTGCCTGGCAGGTGGCACGGCCACCCCGGCAAAGGTGGACTAGGGAAGTGGCCAAAGAATAACTTACTTTACACGCAAAACTTACTTTACACGCAAAACTTACTTTACACGCAAAACTTACTTTACACGCAAAACTTACTTTACACGCAAAACTTACTTTACACGCAAAACTTACTTTACACGCAAAACTTACTTTACACGCAAAACTTACTTTACACGCAAAACTTACTTTACACGCAAAACTTACTTTACACGCAAAACTTACTTTACATAAAACTTACTTTACATAAAACTTACTTTACAAAACTTACTTTACACGCAAAACTTACTTTACACGCAAAACTTACTTTACACAAAACTTAAAACTTTTACTGAAATAATTTACAAAATTCCAAAATAGAGACTACTAAACTTTATAAAACTTTTGCAGCTGAAATAATTACGCAAGAGCTTTAAAAATTGTCAGTGTCCAAAAATTCAAAATTCCAAAATACGAGACTCAACTAAACTTTACAATTCTAAAAAACAAAACTTGCTGAAATTACAAGATCAAACCACATAAGGCAAAAGTTTAAATATAAAATTTTAAAGTTTAAATCCACTAACTTTAAAAAAAATACTTTATTTACTCTAAACACTTTCAAAAATTACCTTCCACACACAAACTAAGTTCCACACACATTAAACTAACAAACAAACTTTTGCAACTGAAATAATTACTCAAGAGCTTTAAAAATTGTCAAGTGTTCAAAAACTTCAAAATTCCAAAAGAGACTTAGCTAAACTTTACAATTCTAAAAAAAAAAAAAACAGCTGAAATTACAAGATCAAACCACACAAGGCAAAAGTTTAAGTAAAGGTTTAAGTAAATATAAAAAAGTTTAAATCCACTAACTAAAATACTAGATTTACTCTACACTTTCAAAAATTACATTCCACACAAACACTAAAACTTCCAGAGAGACTTAACTTTACAATTCTAAAAAACAAAACTGCTGAAATTACAAGATCAAATCACATAAGGAAGGTTAATATAAACAAATTTAAGTCCACTAACTTTAAAAAAAATACTAGATTTACTCTACACATTAAACTAACAAACATCCACACACTAACTTTTGATGCTAAAATATTAGAATATAACTAAACTAATAATAAAAAATAAAAATCAAATGCTTTAAAACAAAAAATTCTGAAGCTGAAACAAATCCTAAAATTTCTTGAAATGTTCAAAGCTGTAAAAGATGAGTTTTAACCTTTGCAATTTTAAATATAAAAATATTCAAAATTCTCAAAACTAAGGTTTTGAACCTGAAAAATTAAGCTCAAAATGCATTAAAAAGAAGCCTAAACTTAAAAAAAAAACTTAAAAAAGAAAACTTAGGGGTCTTTATTCTGAAAAACAAAACCAAGCTAAAAACTGTTTGGGGGGTTGCTCAAGTCACTGCACTAAAAAAATAAAATACTTACTCACCCATTAATCCTGTTTAGTCATACGGTATCTGTACATCTAAAATTTCAATAACCCATTGTGGCACGCCTTGTTTAAAGGCGCACCATGACCTGAAATAAGAAAATATATTAAAGCCCAAAATGTTCTGGCAAGTAGAAAGAACCAAAGGCTGACTATTGGTTACAATCAGCTGGGCCATCTGATAAGATTTAAAATACTAAGACAAGGAGCAGCAAGCAAGGCTTTATAAATACTGATAAGCGTTATTACTAGTTTATTGCCACTTAAGCCTACAATAAGTTTAAATCAACTTAATATACGCCATATTAGGAAAGCTATGGTACTCTAGTTAGGCCTCTCTAATCCTCAAGAAACTTTAAACCCTATTGTATCGTACGACTTGCTCAATTGCAGTATAAAGTTAAAATGAAAATATCTGTAGCAGTGTATAAGATTGCTAGTTTATGGTTCAAAGTGCATAGAATGACCACTCAAAGCAATATAGTTCAGCTTAGTAATAAATAAGATTCGAAACAGTCAAATACCATGTTGAAATGCAATCTACAACAATACCTATCAAACATTTTGAACAGTTATTGAAGGAATTTACAATAAAGAACTGGAAAATACCAATAAAATAAAAAGTACCAATATTTGAAGATACAAAACCCACACACGGAAAACTTATACGACAACTGTACGTCATAGTGAAGATACAAAACCCACAAATGGAAAACTGTCATACGACAACTATTTCGCAGCTCAAGTACCATAATCTAAATATTTGAGAAATATATAACGCAAAACTGGCAATAGTATCCACTCGCTAACTCAACAAACCTTGAAGCAGGCCTTCATGCCTAAATTCTTAAAAAGTCCGTTCACAATAAGACATATCTGGGAAACTGCTCAAGCTCTCTAGACCTCAAATGAATATTGTAAACAAAAGACTTAGAAGTGAAGCAAATATGTGATTTAAACCTAGAACAAATTGTAAATCAGGCTGGAGACCTTTTGTAAACTGCACCAAGAATATGCTACAAAATACCGCCTTAAGTGAAGATCATACAAAAGAGCAAATTAAAAAAAAAAAAGAACTACTCTATTCTGCAGGGTATAAGATACTGACGAGAAAACACTGAAACACATGTACAAAACATAAGCACCTTACTTTGAAAACGTACAGTGGCCCACTAGAAAGGACCATCCCTGTGGAGGACTGCACATGAAACCTAACGAAGTAAAACCAATGATCCTCCAGTACACCACGGCCGAGATCCCAAACGTAAATGAACGATGAAGTTGAGCTAGTATCAACGAAACCTGTCTTACCAAGCTGGAGACTCAACAACACTGAAACAAGCTGTTCTAGAGGATAACAGCCAACGACCGCTGCAACTGCTTGTTTGTGGGACGTCACTTTATCGCCCTTTCGCCACCGAAGTAGTTTAAGGCGATGATCAGAAAATCGACAGAAATTATTATTATTATATTATTATTCAGTGTTGCCGGACACTCTAATTTTTTAGCGAACTACCCCAATTATGTATCAGTAGTTAGCCCATCTGAAAAAAATTATTATTATTATTATTATTATTATTATTATTATTATTATTATTATTATTATTAAGATTTGCCATTTACTCTTCCTTTTTAGCAAACTATCTGAATTATGTATCGGTGTTTCGTCTTTATCTGGAATGATAATAATAATAATAATAATAATAATAATAATAATAATAATAATAATAATAATAATAATTATTATTATTATTATTATTATTATTATTATTATTATTATTATTATTATTATTATTATTATTATTATTAAAGTTGTTGCTGTTGTTTTCAGCAGCGCTTGGGCATAAGAGTTCATGAATATTACTTTTTACTAGCGTACTCAATTTAGTATACTGTATTGTAATCATCTTATCGTTCATCATATATGGACTGGAGCTGAAACAAAGGATATTATTGTCATTGTATTATTAGCTAATGCAACAAGGCGTCACAATGACATGGTCATAGACAAAAATAATGTAGAACACTTTTGTTAAGGTGATTCGAACGGTGAGCTCATCAACTCGCACCGATGAATGCAAGGTAATTTTTATAATTAAATTTATTATTACTAATAAAAAAGGTACGTAGGTTCGCGATCTGCTACCGTAAGAGGCCACCTTCAGCGATTTGCCATATGGATTCAAGGCTTGCAGTGATAAATATATCCCAAAATTTTGGGGGAATTGAAAGGTAGGAGGACAAAGCGGCATTAAATAAATCAATTATATCTGTCGTAAGTGATATAATTAGCGGCTAATTCGAACAGTGGTCAATGAATTTACTGAAACCAAATCATATTGTTCGATCATCGCCTGATATTCGAATCCTGTTTCGATAGGTGGAGCTATGAAAAGTATTATCATGAGGATTATGCATACACACACACACACACACACACACATACACACCTATATATATATATATATATATATATATATATATATATATATATATATATATATATATATATATATATATATATATATATATATATATATATATATATATCCGATTCTACAGCTGGGTTTGTTTAAAAAAGAAACTCATTGATACATTTTTAAAATTTCACTTATTCCACGTGGGACGATTACGAATCCAGTCGTCAGTGCTGCCAACGCTGGTTATTAACTAAACACCAGTAATGGGCCTGATGGTCGCCTCTGTTAATTGCCTTGTCATTCATATAATATTAATTCATTTCGACTGAAATATTTACCATGACTATGAGTAAGGAATGTTCTATCTACTTACGTAAAATTTATTACATTTGATTAACCAGAAAATATATTTTTTTGACCTTTGAAGACAGAGGAAGAGAATGAGAAATGCTAAAAATAATTTTTGGTCCTATTTCATCACATCTAAAACGGTGGTAGGTGTTATCTTATTTCTGAGAACTTTTAATATACTTTAGAATAAACTATCAGCTTTCCAATGGTACCAGTTTAGTGATAACAAAAAAATTACACGGGTAAAATTAGAAAGCAGTTTGTGGAAACTTCCAGTGCGTCTAAATCTTCAACTGTTCACCCAGGAGTAAATGACCAAGATCTGAGCGTAAACATTTGGGTCGACCCGTCTGGACCGGAGAGGGTTAATATTTAAAAGGAGTAACTCCTAATGGTAAAAACCTTCTTTCGTGCAGCAATACTTTTGAGATGAGATTGTGATCAATATGCTAGTTCTCAGTACTGGAAATAACCAATCATAATAGACCAATCATTAGTTACCTTATTCACTATTTTGGTGACAAATGGACAAAGGTTTGTTCAGGATACTGGCAAAGTCTTTTCCCTTTTCGGAACCGACCTCTGGTCTACCATTGTGCGAGGTGAACGTAAAACCACTGAACCTGGAAGGTGTTTTATATATATATATATATATATATATATATATATATATATATATATATATATATATATATATATATATATATATATATATATATATATATATATAGTGTATATATATATATATAATATAGTGTATATATATATAAATATATGTATACATATGTATGTATGTGTGTGTGTAACATGCAGAATAGATGAAAGCAGTTGATGGTAACCAGTCCATAAGTTTAGTGATAAGCACAGGGAGAGTGGGCTGCAGGTCATTATTTTTCCTAGCAGTAATTTGGTGTGACACAGTGAATGGCTTTCAAGCAAATGACAGAAAATTATTCCTCCACACCAAAAGAATGGTTTCCACATGTATGTAGAATACATCACCAGCACTGTGTGACTCAAGTGGCCATTACTATAGACCAAATGAAAGCCATGTAATGATTTCTGTCTCTTCTGTTTTGTCACCCTAATCCTAAAAAAGCATGAGAGCAAAAATAAACAAGACTGTATGATATGGCACCACCATACAAGAACCTATTACCCAGCTTGATCAACAAGTTCCAGACGAAGTCAGGCCATCACCTATCATCTTGGGGTGGAAAATAATTGACGATGGCCCATTCACTATGCGCGAGAACTAGACTGATCTAAGACCCATAGAAGCAAAATACTTAAAAAAAATCGCAAATAAAAAGATGTGTGTAAGTCAGCGAACACTAGCAATTCAGCCCCTTCTTGTGCTATTCTTAGTACCTGTCCAATTATTTAATTTGCGCAGGTGTGGTAATTTGAATTAACATTTGGATTAGATTGCGTGTTCGTGAAATCTAAGTGATAGTATATATATATATATATATATATATATATATATATATATATATATATATATATATATATATATATATATATATATATATATATATATATATATATATATATATATATATATATATATATATATATATATATATATATATATATATATATATATATATATATGTATGTATTATAGTTATTAGTATTACAGTTTGTAAAAGTTTTACTAACGTTTATTTCCAAACAACTTTACTCACGTTTCAGTTCCAACAGGGTCTTAAGAGCACTAGAGCACGCAAACAAGAATATGGAGCGGCGGTGCTCCTGAATTGTAGCAGTCATCATTGATTCAGAAAAGTGGAAATATGGAAATTGCTGGTACATGGATGTAAATAGAGAAAATCTTATCTGAGAAACCAAAAGAAAACTATTAGAAAAACTAATACGCAGTGATGGAAACTAGCAAATCCTAGTTTCCACAACTACTAAGATTAGTTTGTAACGTTGGCTGCCTACCTGTAATTTGTCCGTTATTTTGTCTGTCACGCTGTAGATTTGCACCATTAAAGATTCTTCCCCAGCAAATCGTATTTTCCTAAGAGGAAGCACTATATTAATGCCAACAGTTTAAAAAAAAAAAAAAGATAACGGAAGAATTGTCCAGAAAGAAACTTTTATTTGAAATCTTGCAAATATTTAAAAGAGATGAGGATTTTGCCTCATAGGAACATTGGAGGATCACTCCTCGGACTGGTTCTTTTGAAAGAGGAAGGGATAAACTAAAATGAGGAGAGAAACAACTGAAATAAAGGGAAACGTACGACGTAAAGAGAATATAACATAACTGAGATAAATAATCCTTGAAAAGCAATTGGCGCCTGTCTTTCAGAAAAATATTGAAATTATCGTTCGCTAAAATGAGAATTTTTCCGATTGTTCTGGAAACATTTTGAGTTATTTACCTCACGAAACGAGAAAAACGAGGGGAAAGAAATGGAAGGAAAGGGAAGAATATTTTATGATTGAGATACGCAAAATTTAGTGCTTCCGGCGAGCTGCAAGGATCATTCACTTGCAACACGGAAGAAGTATGACGATGAGGCAAAAAGGAAGTGAGAGAGATAAATGGATTGTAAAGCCAGGCGGTATTCGCCATGTTCCGAGGGAAAATCATAAACTCTGTTAAAGAGATCAAAAGTTTTTACCTTACTTTTATTTAGCTCATAATTCGAGACTGAGTGGACTCTGGCTCAGATATTTTAGTTGACACCAGGACCATATTTTCAGGTTTAGATTCAGTCGGTCCTGGAGATATGGCATGAGTGTGATATTTGCAGTTTCTCTGTTCATTCCAAGTAAATTTATTCTTGTCCCTCACTTTTTTTTTTTATTTGTGATATATATATATATATATATATATATATATATATATATATATATATATATATATATACATACATACATACATACATACATATATATATATATATATATATATATATATATATATATATATATATATATATATATATATATATATATATATATTATATATATATATATATATATATATATATATATATATATATATATATATATATATATATATATATATATATAATTTTGTCCCAACATTTATGTAAATTATGAGGACGGTACACGCATTACAATATACCTTATAAGGAGCTTTTTATGTTAAATCGTACATGCAGAGTAACCTTTCGGGCCCCAGCAACGTTAGAATAGCTTGAACAAACATAAAATTGAACATATTTCTATAATCTTTACAATGCAAAATAATGTACGTCGTATCCACCTATTTATTTTTTATTTGCACTATCAATATCCATTGAATAACAAAGCGTATTACAGTATCTGCAGTCAAGTTTAGTAGGAAATAAAATGGTAAAGAAAGTGGTTGAGATGAGCGTCGCCGAGTAACTGTTACCCACTATAGAAATAATGACCTATTCACGCTACAGTAAATCTTGCCACGGGTCTTCTCGTTTTATACAAAGTGGCAAGCCGTAGCACAAATGCAGTCTTGCAACCACGGGGACAATTCCACATCCTGCTGGGCATTAACGAATTTGTTAAAGCCTAGTCTGCCCAAGCATAATCATTCTACCTTGATGGGCGGAGCCTCATGACGTCATATGTTTACGTCACGAATTGCTTTATGATCCTCGTCTGTGATTTTCTCGGTTCCGGCATCGGCGACTTCATTTTACTCTATAAATATCAAAACGATCGAACTTAGGTACTAGATAATACTTGCAAAAATTGGGTACGGTTATAAAATATACACTTGCCAATTTTCACCTTTACCCGATGCTTTGATAAAAAGTTATTGCCGAAAAACCGTGTTTCGTCGGCTCTGAACCCCTTCGTAGTGCCATTATAATAAGCATATTTAATAGACTTCGGTTTGAACAACCCACCGCTGATGAAGTGAAAATTATGCAAGAGCACCTGATTCCAGTACCACCCATCACTGACCAGGCCTAGGATTTTGTTGAACATTACTTTAGTCTCCGCAATAGCAACAGCAACAATGGAAATCAGTTCGCCCGTATTATTCTCGGCAACAAAGGAAAAAAAATGTTACCCACAAACAAGTGTTGCGTTTATATGATGTCGCGCTTCTGAGTGGATACGTTTGCTATATTCTTCAAATTGTATTGCTAGAGGAAGTTCCAGTGTCTACCTCTTTCTTTTCTTAACATTATAGCTAAGAACATTTGCATGCCATTAAAATCTTGACATAGAAGGTTCCGGGCATTTTTTATATTACATCTTCGACGCTTCTGGGAAAAGTAGACTGCTGTTTTGTGCCTCTCTCAAATACAGGTTACTGTTTTTAAGGTTATCTCCGTTATTATACTGAACTACTTCAACACGTTCAGCCAAATATGGCGTATACCTACCACCAGATCTTCTTCATCATGAAATAAGTTTGATGTCAGGCAGAACTGTTGTTATAACATGATAGTTAAACATGTAACATAAGCTTGAGAAACTTACTCATAGACAATATGAGTACGCTTTTCATGATTCAGAAGTTGTTAGTTAAGTAAATCAGACCAATACATAATCTGGAGTTGATGGATGCCACAGGCTAATTGGAAAATTTGCTTTTGTAGAAGGTACGTTATCTTCTTACTAGATTTTCCTTCCTTTAAATTTTCTCTATTTCAATTTGGTAAGAACCACTACAATAAAGGTATAGGAGGAAGGTATGGGATGAGAGCATAGCAGTGTTTACGAAAAGTATTATTTTAGTGTACTATTACGAAAGTTACTGACATCCCTTAAAATCCATCGGAGGAAAAAAAATAGTTAAAATAAAAAAAAAAAGGATGTCGGGGAAAAAATTCAGCTGACTACCTGTTTAAGGAACTGATTGCTAGGCGATTATCACAGACGTAGATGAATTCAGTCTAAAGTTTGATGCCGTGGGGATATCAAAAACATCTCAGGATAATTTTCTTTTTAATTTTCTAGACGTCTAAATAGAATGACGCATTAATATAAGCGAGGATATCATCAAGGAACTTCAATATGTCTGTATCCAGAAATAATAGGGCACTTTAAGAATAGAGACAGTAAGTCTAGGTTCCACTGCATGCTATTTTATTACTGTTAAGCACTACTTCAGGGTATCATGATTTGGTTATTAAAGCTTTAAACGCAGGCCTTAAAATGCAGCTCATTTGTTATATGTTACATTTGAAAGAAACAATAAAAAAGGAGCAATCCACTGAATTTCAAGTAGTAAAACGGTCCTAATTACTAATGATGACAAACAAGGGGGCAAAAGGTTTAGAATATATTTGATGTAAACGTCTAAGTAACACCATTGAGGGAGATGCAGAAGTATCTCTTCCTCATTTCCATAATACCTCTAAATCCAGGCTATTAGGTGTTGAGAGGATTTCTATTGTACCATTTACTTAATGTCTAATAATGTTATTTGTAAAATCTGTCCGTGTTAAAGTAATAAAGCGTAGATGAAATACTTCGCAATAATGTCCAACTTTACCGCAAGTAATCCTGTGATAAGTATACCTTAGTTTAACCAGACCACTGAGCTGATTAACAGCTCTCCTAGGGCTGGCCCGAAGGATTAGACTTATTTTACGTGGCTAAGAACCAGTTGGTTACCTAGCAACGGGACCTACAGCTTATTGTGGAATCCGAACCACATTATACCGAGAAATAAATTTCTATCACCAGAAATAAATGCCTCTAATTCTTCATTGGCCGGCCGGAGATTCGAGCGCGGGCCCAGCGGAGTGCTATCCGAGAACGGTACCGACCAGTCCAACGAGGAACTAATCCTGTGATAAACGCCTGAAGGATGTTACAGAAAAAATTCTGTAAGCCCAGCTTCATAACTAACACTATGTTAATGAAATTATTAAGAGTTTAAGCATGAAATTATGCTTAACAGTAATAAACTAACAAGCATTGAAAACCAGACTCACTTTCTCCATTCTTAAAGTGCTTTCTGACCAAAAACATTCCCAGAATACAGACGTCACAAGGTTCCTTGATAGCACTGATCTGATTAATATTTCTTGATGTTTCACCAAAAAACTAACAGCGGTTAGAATGCTTTGATCAACTCCGAAACGGTATTTGAAATGATTAATTCATGATACACGCGCGGTGGAGTAGCTGGGTGAGTTGTGTACGGAATAAACCGAATTCTGAGTCTATGTAACCTTGAGATCAGATTCTTAGCCCTCCTGGAAAAATATTAAAAGCTACCACAGTCCTTATTGAATAGTCACGACTACTGAGGAGATGAATATAGGAAGCAGAGAAGATTTATTTTCGAAGGTTTCCACTTTCTACTGGTCTTAAATGGTCAGATGGATTTTTTCTATACAAGACCCGTTACATAATCAGAGGACCATATACGGCAGTTTACCCGTGTTCAAACTAAAGTACCTATTCCTTGGAATTATCAGTGGTCTAACATACTGCCTAAGGGAAAAGATTTCAGCGAAAGATGCTTTACGATTAATTTTGAGAAGTACCAATCTATTTGTCATCACATTAAACAAAGAGACCACGTGAAAAGATACCTATTTTCATATCTTAAAGATTTTTGTTGGTATTTTACTCCTTCCTGTTCAGAGAGAGAGAGAGAGAGAGAGAGAGAGAGAGAGAGAGAGAGAGAGAGAGAGAGAGAGAGAGAGAGTAATGACAGCCGTTGGGATAAGCAGAGTAAAACCTCACTTTGTTACTCCTCTTTAGATTACAGCTAGCGATGTTTTACATGTATTAGAATTCACCTGCTTCACTAGTTTAGTATCATTAATACATTTAGCTACGTTCTAACATTTTTAGGATAATACAAACGTTTGTTATTCGAAAGAAAGGGAGTGCAACCAGCATCATGCAAATAATATTGCAGAGGTGAGGTCTCAACTAATAGAGAATTTATGTTTAGCACAACAATTGACAGAGATGTAATATCAGGCTAAACTAAACCTTGAATGCATCTGTAAACTATTTATTTCAAAATCCCGTTGGGTTGCTTACCAATCCACCGTGAGAAAAGATAAAACCGAATGTTTGGTAGGTCTCCG
>NC_089799.1:35449613-35472113 GCF_040412425.1 Macrobrachium rosenbergii | reverse complement strand
TAAGTTACTCAATTAACGTAATGTAATATTACAATAATCACCAAAATTTCACAAAGTTATAATTATAACTTGTCTACTTGCAAGGAACATTTAAAATAACCCATGGGATTTTCAAATGAACTCAGCTAGAAGCGTGTAAAAAATTCTTCAGGTCCATTATTAAAACTGAGCAGATCACAAAAACTTTTCCACAATTTATTTATTTTTTTTTTAATATTGAAATTAAATTTCCTCCTTATTTAGTGAGGAGTCTAAATTCCACTGTCTCCAAGCCGAAAAAGAAACATCCTAGCGCATTTCACTCTATTCCAATTTTATTTCATTTCTGGTAACACTAAGGTATACTTTTTTTTTTTTCATTATTATCATCCCAACAGACTTCATTTTATCTAGTTTGAAAGAAAGGCATATTTTCCTATACATAAGACAAATTTCAATTACCAATTTCATTGATGAAGTTAGGATAATGTTTTAAAAGAGCATGTATGGGAGACCCAAAACTATATTTCTCCAACCACTGTGGCGTACATACATACAAGTTTTCAAAGCCTCTATGGCCTTGAAACAACAAGTCACTGACAAGCAGGCAGATAGCCCTTTTGAATACCTTCAACTGGACAGGTGGACTTCCAGGGAATAAAACTCTTAACATTGAGAGGCCCGCTCGTGTATAAGTGTGTGGGAAATTACACGGTCTTTGCCCAATTTTCAGCCTCTTTTTTATTATTTCTACCTCTCTCTCTTTTTACGAATTTTCCTTTTTAGTTTCTGAACATACAGCAACCATTTACTTTCTGCCTACTGATTATTTCACACCTTCATACGTGTGTTATAAAACACTACCCATTTTCATAGATGTTATTTCCCAAGAATTAACAGTGGCAATTTCAAAAACTAGTCTGTCAAAACTGAGATATCTCCACTCATAGGCGGTTAGTCTATTTTTCTTGAATGTAAAAATGCGTGCCGGTGCATTGTCCTAAATTTTTTATTTTTTTTATTAAAGGAAATGGATGCAGCAAAGACTATTAGTAGTAGTAGTTCTCTTCAGCCTTCTCTGGGACCTTATTGTCACAGGTATCTTTTCTCTAATAAGCTCACTGCACGAGGCTCCAGAAGACACCATCCTCCACATCCATCTTTCTTTCTTTCATTCTGCTTTTACTCCACAAATAAAAAAAATAGAAAAACCGCGGCTTCCACATCGAAATACCATACCAGTCTTAATACTAAAGCTAATTGTTGCGTTAAGCGAATAATATGTAATTTTTAGAGTTGTTGCAGCAAGCAGAATGTCGTGCTACTGAGATGGACATATCTGTCAATCAGTATATTCCTAATGCCACCATTGGAAAAACGGTCTGCCTGAAATCAAGAGCCAGTTGGGGTCGATTAGAGAAGCTTGTCAGGCGCTCAGTATTTCAGATGCTATATCAGACTTACATCCCAAGAAGTTAAATGAAATGCTGATGGGCATTTTAGTAAGGTATGTCCCTCGAAAGGTCATCAAATCCAGGACAAATGACCAGCCATGGCTTTATTATACATGTAGATGAGCATACCATGACAAACAGACCAAATTAAACGCATGGAGACAAAATCATTCACAAGAAAATTACACCATTTTTATTGAGTCTCACTGCTCTGCGAATAGAATAGCATTTACCATACAGCTGAGACAAATCACAACAATTCCTTAAAGAGGAAACATGAAGGAATTACGTAGTCTTATCTGTGGTGGACCAAACTAGCATCACCTATTTTTGATTCAGGCTCGTCTTCCATCTCACCACTACAAATAAATGATGGTAGATTGGTTACTGGCCCTAAGAAAAAGACTGAATTACTTCACTGAGCTTCTGAAGCTAAGCACTCAGCTGAGAATGTCCCTCTTCCTGATGCTTGTTATCCTGAACTTACTCTTACAAAATTTGCATTTCGCTCTAGGGATGTTAAGAAAATTCTTGATATTCTTGATAGATGGGATGGAGAAAATAATTGTTGTTTTCCCTTTTGTTTTTTAAGATAGTTTCTAGTGTGTTGTCACCCAAGATTTTTAAGTCGAAGTAGTATCTTTGCAGATGGTGCAAGCTTAGTAATACAATGCTTGTTCCAAAGAATGGTATATCTGCAGACTGTAGCAACTACAGGCCAATTTCTATTATCCATTTTCTCTCCAAAGTTGCAGAAAAACTTATTTTAAGCCACTATATAAGTATGTGGAATCTAAAAGATTTTTTGCTGGTAGTCAATATGCAAATAGGAAGCAGTTAGGTACCTGTGATGCTCTTTTAGACTTGACATGCCATTTGCAAGAGAATTTTGTTAAGGGTTTTGAGTGTTGAGTAATTCAAATAGATTTTAGTGCTTCTTTCAGTTTGATAAATCACAAGGGACTTATTTATAAGCTTCAGAGTCTCAGAATGGTTGTACATGTGTTAGGATTACTTCAAGAAGATTTCTGCTGATTTCAGTGTATACAGGTAGATTGCAGCAACGAGCCTCCATTTACTATTGACGGGATCTTTAGTGAACCAAGACCTACTGGATAGATTTTTCTTTCTCCATTGTGGCTATTGCTGATTTCAGTGTATACAAGTGATATTATTGTTGGCCTGGAAAGCAAGATTGTTCAGTATGCGGATGATGCAACTCTTGTGGGTGAATCCAGCACTGTTGAAGAATTAAGCCTCCATTTACGAGACCACCAAAAATTTGGAAAGCTGCCTGATTACATATAGTTTCAATCAAAGTGAAACAAAAATGGATAACCATACGAATACATATGAAATATATATATATATATATATATATATATATATATATATATATATATATATATATATATATATATATATATATATATATAGTCAATGGGATTTTATCTTTGAGGTCATTCTGAACATTTTACTAATACAAGATATTTGCTATAATATAGCCCACAAAAAGTGAAATTGAAAGCTCATTCAGGATAACACACTAAAAGGAACGTTAATAAAAATTGGACTGATTCCATGCTTGGACTGCCCTTCTTTTAATTTCAGTGATTTTGAATTAAACAGCATGATTCTGTCGACTGGGTAAACAAGATTTCATTTTCATGAAATCTCACAGGATTTAGAATCTGATCTGATTTCTTTTTATGAAATCTTTTTAGAATCTGCTGTTTACTTCCCAATTGTAATTTTAATCTTAGCCCTGGCATGTATTATTTGGATCCCTGTATTAGCAAAATATTCAAGAATGACCATAAAGATAAAATCACTGACTTAATTACTAATTAGTTACCTCATTTATATTTTCTATGTATTGTTATGGTTAATATTTTTTTGTGAAAATGCTCACTTTTCAAAAACTTTTGTTGTTTACAAAAAGGAGAATTATTGAGTTGTACTTTTATAACATATATAATCAGCTTATTCTTTCCACGGTCATATTTTGATGGTCAGTCTCTTTCCCTGTAAAATCTTTTAATTGACTTTCTTTTGCAAAACCTCTTAAATATTTGCCCTTGTTTTGGTAGGTCTACTAATTCTTCAACTGTGTTGGATTCCTGGTGCATATTTTCCTTTATAATCTCATCTGTCATTTATACGAGCTTTTTTTGTGAACTAACTTTTACATTTTATCAGTCTGCTAAGTAAAGGACAGTAAGTCGAAAGGCCTAGTACCACTCTGTTGTTTCACTTTCCTTCATGGGATTTGCATTCATTTCCATATTCATCATGGTCCATATTTTCGTGATTCAGTTGTACTGTACATTCATATATATATATATATATATATATATATATATATATATATATATATATATATATATATATATATATATATACATATACTCGTATATATATATTATTCATACTTGTGACCTTTTTAATCATTTATGCTACATGCCTATACAAATGGGACATCTACTGAGTCAGCGAATGATCCTTAAACTTCGTATGATCTTCTTAAGCTTATCCTACATGTGTGTGCCTATAACCAAACCCCGCTATTTTCGTCCGCTATACCTTATATACAATTCTAACATAGATCTGTAAAACATTTTTTTTACAATGATAGCTATAAATTTACTTTGTACCCTCGATCTTCTGTTTCACATTTCTTCAACAACAAATTCATTATCTTGCAACAACAATGCCCACAGCCAAGAGGAAAGCGCGAGATGGGTACAATTTAAGAGCAAGCTATCTAGGGTACAGACCCTAACGAAATTAATAATAATAACGGTGATGGTTATGAAATATTTTATAATTATTGTACACAGAATGATTTGGGAAGAGAATAAAGCATGAAACTTCGCTAATCACTGTCAGTTCGATGTGAAGTATGACACCATCAAGATTAAATCAATGTGATTAGTATATGGAAAATTTCAAGTGGAGAAGACATCACAGAGATAAAGGGGAATTAACAAAATATAAAGAGTATAATGGAGGTGAATGAATAATTAACATCTCCAACATTCAAAATATCTATTAACACATATGATATTTATATGCATATGATAGTCAATAAGGAAAAGTATACGTTTGAAGAATGTATAAAGTTTATGAGAATATTTCATTAGAAAAAAAAACACGAAAATAAAATGGAAAAATTTACTGAAAGATGCATTATTAAAACAGAGAAAAGCATCCAATAGGATAATTTAATGGTACCGTTCAACAGATCACATTAATATCGTGCATGATAAATCTGTTAAGTTCCTGTTGCTATTATTATTGTGATGTCTTGTATTTTGATAAAAAATTTTTTTACAATGGAGATTTCAAGAACTTCAGAAGAGGCGATTGGGAAGATCAGAGTGGTATATATCAGATGATGAGAGTTTGAAGGGTCTTGTTAAGGGAATTGGAGAGGTTATTGCAAGAGGGATGGTAGACAGGATGGTAGAGCTGGATCCAATATGGAAAAGAGCTAAGAGGATGTTATTGAGCGCAAGAAAGGAAGAGGCGTTTTATGGGAAAGAGGCGAAGGAACACCAGTGAACTGATGAAGAAACAAGAAGGAATTAATAAAAAAAATCAGAAATTAACAACAACAAAGTATAACCTTGTACGCGGATAATGGGATTCCAATAAATAAATAAATAAATAAAATATATACATACACACACATATATATATATATATATATACATATATATAATATATATATATATATATATATATATATATATATATATATATATATATATATATATATATATATATATATATATATATATATATATATATATATATATATATATATATATATATATATATATATAATCATGAAGCTACAAATGTCGTTTAGTATCAAATTCACGCTACCTCAGGAATATCTCCGATGGAGAATAATACCGAAGGGAATTTATAAGTGATAAATGGATTGGTACAGCCGGGTGCCAATCCATTTATCACTTATAAATTCCCCTTCGGTGATAATTCTCCATCGGAGATGTTCCTGAGGTAGCTTGAATTTGATATTAAGCGACGTTTGTAGCTTCATGATTGTATATAAATCACGGTGTGATAAAAAATTTCGTATGTATATATAATATATATATATATATATATATATATATATATATATATATATATATATATATATATATATATATATATATATATATATATATATATATATATATACTGTATATGTATATAAATGAGTGTATGTGTGTGTACAAAGCATGTTCTTGTACGTTCTCTTGTGTATGAGACTAATAAAAATGGAATGCTACTAGGAATTTGAAACAAAAGAAGAGAAAGATACCAGGAGTAATGACAAACGCAGCAGGTTACCTCTGTAGGTGAGAATAGGACATCTTCAGTGGAACTGAGAACAGCTAATGGATAATCACAATACCTAAAATATATTTAAAAAAAGAACTGGTCCTGAGAGTGCAACCTATGGAACAAACATATGGCAGGTGACTAAAAGAAAGACAGTGAAGGAAGTGTGAAAAACACAAAAGGAAATCGAAGACAGAGTAGAGATACACGAATAGCAGGAAAGGAAAGGTATGAAATCCAGAAAGCCTTGTAGAAAAAATCAATGAAAAAAATAACCATAGTATATGTTTATATATATATATATATATATATATTTATATATATATATATATATATATATATATATATATGTATATACATTATGTTATATTTTTGTGATATATGTATGGATCGAACCAGCGACGGATATATATATATGACATACTAACCAGTATATGTATACGGGCATATATATGTATATATACATATATATATATATCCCACGGGATACTTATTATATAAAATATATATATATATATATATATATTATATATGAATATATATATATATATATATATATATATATATATATATATATATATATATATATATATATATATATATATATATATATATATATATATATATATATATATATATATATATATATATATATATATATATATATATATATATATATATATATATATATATATATATATATATATATATATATATATATATATATATATATATAACCAGTCAGTGGTATCATTTAGAATAATAACATACATCCTTTTAGGGAAGAACCTAAAATTGGATGGTAACTTTTGAAAAATATTATTTGCAAACGTAAAGCATATTCCGTGTGATTCTGGCAAAAAGTCTAGTGTATCGGCATTGCATCTTAGAACTCCTGATTTTAGAATGACTGTTTTCATACTTTCACCATATTTAATCCTGAATATTAGTTATGATAAGTAGAACCTGGAATACAACTCAGTGATTTATTAAAGATTTTTTTTGTTGGTTAGGTTTTAAATCTGTCAGGGATAGTATGGTGTGGCTACTTCCTCCTGTATGGTATCTGAATAAGGAGAAGAAAATCTTTAATTCGAAAGGCGTACCTGTATGTGATTCTGTAAATGACTCTATATCGCACGCCTCTTTGTCAGTCTTAAGAAAAAATAATATAGAATTATTTTCCTCATGCTTTACTCAACGTTCGACAGAGAACTCCCGGCAGCCTACAAAGCAGCCCGACACTATTTTTGTAGTCAATATTTTTCATATTTAACATTTTCCTGACAAATAGAATCCAATTCATGCGTCTCTGAGTTTATGCGATATATTCCTGGAGTACGAAAACAAGTGCTACGAGCTCTTTGGAAAATCCTTTATTCCAGAAACTGGGAAATGAAATAACAAAGCCTCCCCTTTGCAGTGGTGTTTGTGCTCTGACTAATATATTCTGCATTAACTTGCGAACTATAGTAACCTTTCAGAAATCTGAGCAATTTGCAGAAAATTTTGCTGGTACCGTTATTCTCTTTCAAAGTTCATCTTTGGTTGATGAAGTCTGAATAGAATAGGGCCTGTTACCTTTGGTCTTTTTATATATATATATATATATATATATATATATATATATATATATATATAATATGTATAATTTTTTTCGAAGAAATCTTTAAAAGCCAGGCGGCTTCTTCAAACTGATTTTGACACAGCTTACCATGCTTCTGAAACTAAGCATACCTTAGTTTTACCAGACCACTCAACTGATTAACAGCTCTCCCAGGGCTGGCCCGAAGGATTAGACTTATTTAACGTGGCTAAGAACCAATTGGTTACTTAGCAACGGGACCTACAGCTTATTGTGGAATCCGAACCACATTATAGCGAGAAATGAATTTCTATCACCAGAAATAAATTCCTCCAACTCTTCATTAGCCGGCCGGGGAGTCGAACTCGGGCCTCACGAGTGAAACTACAGAGATTCCAATTCATGGGGATTGCATGGTTTCTTTTTATTTTAAATATGATGTTATGATTCAGTGCAGAGTGCAGTACAGTCCCATGTGTCCATTGTTAGAAACGCCTGAGGCAAACAGTTTTCGATCCTGTTACGATTGTCGAGTTTTGGTTTTCAGAAAATCTGTAGGTCAATTTCCTTCACCTGGTCTCTCTGTTATGGCAAATCGACGTATTTCCTCTTTCAGGATACCATACAAGACACATAAAGAGGACTCTCTTGCGAATTCCGCTGTCACCGGTCTACAGCGTCATACTGAGTCTTTGCAAGAATGAACCCACCCTTCCATACCCAGGCATATTATTCCTGAAGCAGGTCGTGATATTATTGACAGTCAAGTGACATTAACCGAAATGAATTCTTCTACGTTGTCCTAGTCATATTTTCTTGTGTCTTCCATCCTTATCACTGTCTTCCCGTACAGTACGGTGCAAGGACAGTTGTTCTAAAATAGTTGTTCGAAACGCAGATGTTGGATTCTGCAATTTTTCGCACCAGCAACTGTTAGAAAAAGGTATTTGCAATGCAGCTGAGTATATTCAGCTCAAGGACGATAAGGTATTTTTATTCTAAAATGTAAACCCTTCCACGAGAAATATCATGTACTTTATATGAAGCGAGAAAGTCAAGCCATGCTGTTATTGGATAGATTTTTATGCGTTAAAGAGAAACTAGCGAGAACATGCATTTATTGGAAACGCAAATAAGTGTACAAGTCGCACTGTTAAAGTTGATGGCGATAATGGCACAAATACAGGAGAACATAATCACGAACATGATCCCATATTGTTTTTATCATTAAATTAACCCTCTTCTCTCTTTTCTTTATAAGTACTGGATGAATAACATAATATTTATTCCTCTGTATCTATTTCAAAGCGTCACTTACATAGCCTTAATTGATAAGAACGTCTTCATATAAAAGATGAAAGCATAAGGTGTATATTCGCAACTGATATAAGAAACCAACCAAGAAGGGTTTACATGTTCTATTTAAAGCGAATGCATTTTAAAAAATTTTAACTCGAAAGAATGTTAGATGGAACAAATGCTTAAAGTTGTTGTTTTTTTTTTTTGTATGGGTGCTGCTGGTTCGAACAACTGTTAAATCAAACAAATGCCTTCCGAACAATTGTCATCGAACAACAGTTTTCAAACGATTGTTTTATAGGAACTGTCCCAAGTCGGTGCAAAAATTAGAAAGCAAGGTCTGTTTTCATTGCGACTGTAAGAATAAAATGTATCTGCAACTAACACTATTGAATAATTCTATTAATATATATATTATGCCCTAAAAACAAGGTCCGATAGGGTCATAACCTCCTTCTACATCTGTTCTAAGAACAATGTCTTGTCATCTTATATCTCTAAGACTCTCCGGTAGCAATGGCCAGCATTGGGTCAGCACATTCTTTCTCTCTCGTCAACTCCTCTCCCTGTATCTATCCTCAAACAAAGGCTTACTTAAAACAATGAGATACAAAACTAGACTTTATTTGAAAAATTAACAAAAGCATTTCAGCAGAAGCTACGGCCGTAAAATGGAGTCTCTCACACCCCACAAAAATGGAAGTCATAACTAGAGGGAACTGAGACTTACAGTCAATCGAACTCATGATTCTAGAACAACCAATACTAGTGACTAACACCCCGGTCACCAAACAAAATAAAAAGGTCATGTTCTTTCTGTTCTTATTTCCACCATACTTCAGAAACCATTTGTTGTTCAGATTCCTTTTATAGGTTATACTCTTGAGCCTTTTTCCTTGTGAATCCTCATTTTCTTCTCAGTTGTGTCTGTTAGTATTGCTGTGTGGCGTTTTCTTTTGTTGTATCTGAGTCTTTCTTGGGCCAGCCTTTCTAAATGGTCACAGCTCTTCTGGGGTTTTGATTTTTCCAGTAGGTCTTTGTTCTGTCTTTGTAGAAGGAGCTGATTGGTCTATGTAAGGCCTATCTAAACCATCCTTGCTTGTGCTTGTAATAGGATCTGGAATCATATTCTCAAGGCTTGTTAAGTGCTGTGGGGTTGGATGGTCTTCACGAGGTTAACAGATAGGTATCTTGTAGCCTATGCAGACTTCAGTAGGCTGTAATGGGCTTTGATCATTTGCTTTGGTTTCATTACCCTTTTCTGGAGGATCAGTAACATCAGCAGGAAGGAAGCATCATCCCCGAAGATATCCCGATTGTAGAGAAAAATTCCAGTCATCTTGAAGCCTTTTTGTATATTTTTTATAGCTGTGGCCTTGGGCAATCCACTGGCAACAATTCCTGGCAAATCATACATGGTCATTGTCTTTCCAGGATGATTTTTCAGCCAGCTGTCACATGACTATGACTCATTAACGTACTTTTTAAAGGGACCATAAACGCTTACATCCAAAGGTTTAAGCCTGTGTGAACAGTGAGATGGGAAAGTGAAAAGGACAACTCCATTGTCCCTGCAGTAGTCTGTTAGCAGCTCTAAACTTACGTGGGAGTCACGCTTGTCAAGAAGGATCAGAACAGGCTTGTCTTTTGCGCACTTTGTCCCTGACACAAAATGTTTCGCAAAAGACTATGAAGTTTTCCCCAGTCATCCATCCAGACTGGTGTGCTGCTTCAGCGCATCCAGGAAGTCCATCCCTGATAAAATGATCCCTGAAATTAACTCGAGGGAACACAAACACTGGTGGAACTGCGTTACCACTAGCACTGATCGCGGTAACTAGTGTCACAAGAGCTCCTCTCTCACCAGATGTCATCGCTCCTACTTGCGCTGTCTGTCTTTCTTTTGTAGGTCCTAACCTTATTTGATAATCTTGAAATATCAAATAAATAATTAGATAAATAACTATAAAATTTCTTCCGTATGGGGTAAGTTGTTACAACTATATATCATGAGGGGGAATTTGTTACTGATTGTAGCAACCAGCCCTGAGCTAATTATTTCCCTTCTCATAAATTTTGCTATTCATTTGAATTATGGGAAAAAGAAGTCTGATCACATATGAAGCGTAAAGACAGTTACTTCAAAAAATCACATTATTTCTCATGAACATGAGTTTCATTAAGGTCTATGAAAAAAATACGAAAGGTCAGAATACTTACTCAGGGTATCCAAAAACAGTTTTTTGTTTGTAGTTTGGCAGACGGGCGATCAACTTGTTTAGCACTCACTGAGGATAAGGCTGACACTGACGCCTAAACGCCACGAAAACCTCGGCGCCAACTATTGCCATATGATGAAGATATTGACAGTGTATCAACCTACCCCTGTATGCAATTAGGCTCGGTCTCCCCTGCGTTGATCATCCACCATCCAGTCATCAAGCATACCAAATTGCAGCCCTCTAGCCTCAGTAGTTTTTATTTTATTTAAGGTTAAAGTTGGACATGATCGTGCTTCTGGCACCGCTATAGGTACCAACAACACATGCCACCACCGGACCGTGGCTGAAAGTTTCATGGGCCGCGGCTGGGAGTTTCATGGGCCGTGGCTGAGAGTTCCATACAACATTATACGCTGTATAGAAAACTCGATTTATTACTTGTTTAAGGTAACTATTACTTGATTTGTGGCACATGATTTATTTTTGTGTTTATCATGCTCTCAATTTGCGCCAAATCATAACGTATGCATTCTCTTTCGTGTAGTTATTAACCGGGTGGTTAAATTGCCTCGTGTCGTTTATTACGAAGGAACGTGTCCTAGAAACAAGAGTTTGTATGTTGTCGCATAAAAAGAGATTAACTGAGTGCCTGAACGTGAATTCTTATATTAATTTAATATTCTGGACATTCATCGTATCTTTATATTGAAAATTATATTCTTGAAAAGATTTCTTTCTCCTTTTCTTGTGGTATCATTGTATTTGTATCGTGTACTTGTGATCACGTTGCTAGTTTAGCCTTTGATCTTTTTATTCGACAAAATCCATTTCCATTAAGGTAATTAATTACTAAACTCGTGTTATTATTTTTGTTACTTCATATACTTAATTTTCTTAACTGGTCATCATTTCGTTTCTTGTTTTGACCTAATTTTCTCAACTGAATAAATTGCAAAGCGCAATGACTTACTGTCACTTTGAATTCCCTGATAAATCTAGAACTCTGATAAATGGTAAATACAATCTGGTGTCTCTTATTATCTCATAAGTTATATTCCCAAAGTAGAGGTATAGGAAGCTTTGGGTTTCGTAAGTATTTGAAAATCCAAGTCTAAGGATATCCCAAAGAATTCACTCTATGCACACACACACACACACACACACACACACAGAGAGAGAGAGAGAGAGAGAGAGAGAGAGAGAGAGAGAGAGAGAGAGAGAGAGAGAGAGAGAGAGAGAGAGAGAGATTTAATAAACATGATGCATGGAGCCAATATCAGGCAAGAAAAATCACGTTTTTCTGGAAATGCAAAAGCTACTTATGACAAAAGGTCAGGGTGAGGATCCAGTCCCAAGAGCTTGCGTGCATATTTGCCTAATCTGCACCTCCATGTGACAAAAGGACAAAAGAAGTTGGGGGCCTGTCTGCTAATATATGGAGAAGTGCAGACAGAAATTTCACACTCAAGTTGAAAATTCCCACAGTCAAATCAGCCAGAGATGGAGAACCAAGTAAAGTAACCAGCCTTCTGAATAAGCCAATACAGACCTTGTTCAGTCTTCTGAATAAGCCAATACAGACCTTGTTCAGTCTTCTGAATAAGCCAATACAGACCTTGTTCAGTCTTCTGAATAAGCCAATACAGACCTTGTTCAGTCTTCTGAATAAGCCAATACAGAACTTGTTCAGTCTTCTGAATAAGCCAATACAGACCTTGTTCAGTCTTCTGAATAAGCCAATACAGACCTTGTTCAGTCTTCTGAATAATCCAATACAGACCCTGTTGGGGTAACTTAACACAGACGAGTTAATACTTAATCGTCATCATAAGACTTCCACCATAGCAAACCACAGAACTCTTAAGAATGCAATTGATTTTAGAGTATAGAAAAGTTACAGCATGGACAATTGTCAGAGAGGGTATCAAGAATAACAGCGACTGAATCAGTCAGATAGAATTATCAGTTCCCATATCTTTTCTTATCTCTGTAATAAATGAAGTTCTAGACTGACAATTTCTGCCTAGTTAGGATATCGCTCCACGTAAAATAAGTCTAATCCTTCGGGCCAGCCCTAGGAGGGCTGTTCATCAGCTCAGTGGTCTGGTTAAACTAAGGTATACTTAACTTTTTTCTCACTTATTCCCTAACGTGGAGATCGCCTACTCACCCACTTGGTTTCGAGATACGAGAAATTAAGAGCAAGAACCGTAGGTTAATGCTGTCTGTATTCCACCCAAGTTCTCTTATTTCTTTCGTTTTGCCTGTGATCACATGATGGCCTCTGAGATTATGTTGTAGAATATGGAGCTTTCATCTACTTTATCTTTTATATGGTGTCAAGGTATAATTTACTTTTACTGCGATTATCATTTCGTTGAAAAGAATGGCACTCTGTATGCCGTTGAGCTTGTATTTTGTCTTCTCAACTTGGCGTCAAGTTTCTTGGTTTCAGCAGGTAAATTATAAAGCAGCTGTCAGATGTTCATTTATTATTCGGCGCGTCGGTAGTCGCTTGCTACCACTGAAGGAGGTGAATGGCACAAGGGTTTGTCTAAAATGAAGCCACCCTTGTATTGGCACGGCTCTTCCTCCTAGAGCAGCCCGTAACCACCAAGGGTACATGCAGGCAACATTTATACCCGACAAATAATAATAATAAGTATACCTTAGTTTAACCGGACCACTGAGCTGATTAACAGCTCTCCTAGAGAGGGCTGGCCCGAAGGATTAGATTTATTTTACGCGGCTAAGAACCAATTGGTTACCTAGCGACGGGACCTACAGCTTATAGTGGAATACGAACCACAATACCCGACAACGGGTTTACAAAGGAAGGGGGGCGATTTTTCATTGGTTGGTAATAATCCGGGGAGCTCTCCTATAGGCTGCGAGTCTGGCTGACCGACGCTGGGGCATTGATTGTCTGGTGTCGGGGGCACTGCTCGCGGATCGAAGAGGAAAGCAGCGACATCGCTGTCTCAGGGGCGCGCCTCGTTGTTCTCCTGACGGTGGTCGGCAGGAGGAGGGTTTCCTGAGAAACATTTAGCGTAGATTTCCACCGTAGCATGGAAAGGGCCTCCTTATAGTGGGCGGCGGTGGTTATTATTATTATTATTATTATTATTATTATTATTATTATTATTATTATTTATAGTTCCCCTTGCACCTTAATCTGTTACCGCTTCGAGAACAGATGAGGTCTTAGATTTTCTCCTACGTTCGAGAATTTTCAATTAATGTACGTTAATTTCAACCATAAGTTTATTTTGAAGAATCAGTTGCTTAATAAGACAATGAATTATTGTAGATTTGTTGTTATGTTTTAAAAGCGTGTTAATTATGATTTTTTTTTAGTTTTATTTAATTTATGTATTCAAGATATTTCCAAATTGCCCGAGTTGACCTGGAATACGAAACGTCAACTAGTAATAATGCAATGCGCATACCGCTATCATCGAGAGCTGAAGTCAAGCGTGTATATTTGCCAAGCAGCGAGAGAGAGAGAGAGAGAGAGAGAGAGAGAGAGAGAGAGAGGACAATTCTGATATCTCTTCCCCGTCGTCTCATGCAGAAGGAGAATGCAGTGTTTCGGTTCGAAGGACTTTATTTTAGTGTTAGATGATAATAATAATAATAATAATAATAATAATAATAATAATAATAATAATAATAATAATAATAATAATAATAATAATCTCCACTGATATAAAGGGTTTTAAATAACGATTAAAGTTTATATCAAACATGAAGTCTTTCAGAGATCCATATAGCATTGAAGTATTTTCAGAAAATTTTACGAGTCAAAAGCTCTTCATTTATCGTCATATGATAATTTTCATATTCGCTGTACAGTTGTTCCTACAGCATAATAAAATCGGAAGTCAAATGTATTTCACATAATGGATAGACGAACAGAATTATGTGAATAAATGTGACTTTTATATTTATTTATAGTTTGCCGAGAAATCGAGACTTATGTATAATACATCACGATTGTCCGTGAATATTTTCACGTTCAGTATTTTCATTTATTTAGTCTAACGATCTGCCATTCCAAGTGTTGGAAAATCAGTACGAACTACGAGCTGCGTTTCGCATCATTGGTACCTATGGCGGAAGGTTTACTTGGAGATATCGTATTTCGCAAAAGTCTGCAGCAATGGACGAGAAAAATGCGATGTACAGTTACTGAAAAACGAAGAACATTCAAACATTTTCCTTTTTTTAATTTCTTACACAAACGGCGATTGTCTTTGGGGTGTATTATTTCTTAAAGTGACAAAGAATTCAATTACCTCAGAATATGTGGATACCTCCTAACACAGATATGAGTCGAGACATGCAGTAGCCGGCGAGTGCTATTTAAAAAGCAAAAAAATTATATATTGTAAGTTAGAAATGCTACTATAGTTTGCATTCATATGGAGACTATATATATATATATATATATATATATATATATATATATATATATATATATATATATATATATATATATATATATACATACTGTAGATATGTTACATGAATATATTTGTGAATATGAAAAAGTCATGTGTCTTTAAGTGATAAAAATTCATAAATAATTATATATATATATATATATATATATATATATATATATATATATATATATATATATATATATATATATATATATATATATATATATATGTCTGTTTGCATGAATTTTGGATAGAGAGAGAGAGAAAGGACGGAATAATCTTCCTGCATGAAGCCATCGTGTTCTTACAACAATATGAATTGGAAATTTTGGAAAACCCAATTACTGTCAACCACGCAAATGATTATTACTATATTTTTTTCCTTAATGGGAGATATTTTGTTTATGGGAATGCAACTTAAAAACATTGTTGAAATGTATGGACATTAGTATTTTTGGCGATAAAGTCATGAAAAAATAATGGGTGCGCGTCTCTTGGTAAGGAGGAAGGAGAAAGCCGCCTTATATAAATTGCTACGCTGACTAGACTAAGGGAATGGTACAAGAGATTAAATATTCAGGCGGGTCATGGCGACCATTTTTAGAAAGAGGAACAAAAAAGGAGGTGAATGATATGGAGCGTGTAAAAGCTCGAAGCTGCAATGTGTACCTGAATGGCTACGTGTTCAAACGCACGCAAAACTTTCCGAGCAAATTGAACAGCAGATTGGTTCTTCATTGCTTTACGTAAAACAAAGAAATAATGAAGTGCGTGGGAGTGCGTGCGCGTGAATACACTCCACAAAGATGACATTATTACTTAAATGGAAAATATAAGAAGTTCACAATAAATGAACAAAAATAAATTCATGACGAGAGCTTGCTTTGAATTCAGGTTTTCATTCCCCTTGCAAACAATGATACGTCTTTCTAATTTAGTCAGCACACCCCATTTATCATGAGCGTACCAGAATTGTGCCTCCAGACAGGCTAAATGAGAAAATAAATCTTACAACAAAGTGAGCAGATAGTTGTTGACGCCAGTAGGAAAGCCTCTACACATTATAAATAAAAGACACTCTCACGGAACAAATGTGTTGATGGAATGCACCCGGGTCCTAAAACCCATTACAGACATCGCTAACCTCCCAATATGGCGTCGTTAGGGAATTTCCCCTCCATCGAACTCTCCACCCAGCGATGTCTGTGGACGGCAGCTTTCATGTATATGTATGAATTGTTAATGTATTTGTGTAAACACAATCATACAGACATTTATTTCTCTCGCCGTCTATTTATCTGTCTATTGCTTTTGCCAATAATTGTAGAATGAATGTAAGAATATAAAAATCTAAAACTTGAAAATAAACGAATCTGTGGACGGCAGCTATCATGTATATGTATGAGTTGTTAATGTATATGTGTAAACACAATCATACAGACATTTATTTCTCTCTCCGTCTATTTATCTGTCTATTGCTTTTGCCAATAATTGTAGAATGAATGTAAGAATATAAAAACCTAAAATTTGGAAATAAACGGATCTGTGGGCAGCAGCTTTCATGTATATGTATGAGTTGTTAATGTATATGTGTAAACACAATCATACAGACATTTATTTCTCTCTCCGCCTATTTATCTATCTATTGCTTTTGCCAATAATTGTAGAATGAATGTAAGAATATAAAAAACCTAAAATTTGGAAATAAACGGATCTGTGGGCAGCAGCTTTCATGTATATGTATGAATTGTTAATGTATATGTGTAAACACAATCATACAGACATTTATTTCTCTCTCCGCCTATTTATCTATCTATTGCTTTTGCCAATAATTGTAGAATGAATGTAAGAATATAAAAAACCTAAAATTTGCCAATAAACGGAAATGGCCATGAACAGCATTTGGCTGCTGGAGAATGAATGAATAAAGGTTACATAAAAAAAAATGAAAAACTTTCATCCAGTTAAAAATAACGAAACCTTAAGTATATTCCATTTGTAGATCACAGGGGGAAAGGGAGATATAGGGAGCTGAATTATTCATATTAATATGTAACTATTCATATTGGCAAAATATATCGATTGGCTAAGTTTTATTACTTATCATCATAATCCTTTTCACTGCTATTTTTTTTCTACTATTTTTAGGCTATTCTAGAAAAACATCTATACTTTATTTTCATTACTTCGGAATCATCTTTCGAAATAATTCTTCACGTTCAAACGCATGTTTTATCATTTTCACGCGTTATTTATTGTAACCTTTTGATTCTTGAAAAGTGCTGACTTTATTGAGTAAGATTACTCATGAGACCATTTTTTAAAATTTCATCAGCGTAAACTTAAAATTTTTATCAAAAGGGAAAACACTACTTTATTAAAACAATTACCAGCCCGTTCAAGGAATTGCTTATTAGGAAATTCAGAGCGATGGGAGCCGGATATCTGCAACTACTTGTGAGAGAAAAAACTTTTCCGGGAAATAGGATGCCAAGTAAAAATCCTCGTAAAGTCGTGGTTTTCGCAAGGATGGCAGGACTTCGGACACTGTCGGTGTCAGGCGCTGAGCAAAACTACAGTACTTCCTATAGAGATGGCGTCGAAATTATAATTCAATCAGAGCGCGCAGAAACTGTTAGACGTTAAAATCCTCTTGCAAAGAGGCAACAATCTTCTTTTTTTTTTTTATTTAAACATAAATTTGTAACACTGATTTTGTAAAAAAAAAAAAATAAAAAATAAATTAAAAAATAAGCAGAAAAAAATTGAAATTTACGTAGTACGTACATCACTGCTTGACTACAACAGTAATCTATGATTGCAGGACAAACTTAAGTTTTATGTAACAGGCATAAACAAAAAAACACTTTGAGGGTTAGAGACAAAAAAGGCACTCACGAAAGATAATTTTTTGTGTTGACTAACTGAACAAAACAATACAACAGTGAAAGGTAACGCTTAGCTAGAGGATGAGTGCATATTTAGATAATAACATGAACTTAAAAAAAAAAAAAGCTGAAAGTCTGTGAGAAAGGTAGTCAATGAATTATGACTTTTGTAGGCAAATCGCTTCAGAGATACCACAAAGCAAGAATTCTGATATCATAGTGTCTTCCAGGAAGATGTTCATCTCTTGATTACATGTAACGAGAATTAAAAAAAAAAAAAAAAATCACTGATTGTAGCATTTCTCTGTGGTATCGTTTTGATGAGATGTTTGGAAAATTACTCGATGAAGAATTGCACAACATTGAAAAACCATGAAATTGGAATGAATAAGAAGTTCTTTCAACTTTAACGAAGAACACAATTTCGATGGAAGAAACATTCAGGATTGGGTAATAAGACCATAGAAGTTACCACCACAAAATCTGGTCTTATTGTGATACTTTCAAGAATCGAATGGATCTGAAAGTGGGTTATGGCCTGACGGTTTCATGGCAAGTCATAATAATGTTTTGACTGAACCAAACAAAAACTCCTTTCAGTTTTCTTCTGAAGATGGAAAGAGGAACCCACAAGATTCCTGTGCATAACTTGTTTACTTGTAAATATTGGCCTTGAACCAGCCTGGCTACCTCATCTCTTGACAAAGGGTCACAGTTAGGACCTGAAAGTGCTCGAGATTAAAAGTAACATGTAAATATCTACAAATAAACAAGTTATACACAGGAATCTTGTGGGTTTCTCTTTTTCAATGTTTTGAATATCCTTGTGTTGAGAGAGAAAAAGAAATTATGTGAGTTTTCTTGCTAATTTCCATCAGTCCTTATACAGCTTCTGCAAAAAGCAATACTACGGGCAATAATGGAAATTGAAAATTAGACGGAGAAAATCCCGTGAGATTACTGCCAATTGTCCGAGGGCTGCTCTCTATGACAGCCCCGACCTGCTTGAGGAATTGCTCTTAATAATGCCGAAGATCGCACCAGACGTCACCCAGCATCCAATATGGCGCTCTTATGGACATCCTCCCCTTTGCAGCTCTTATTCCTCCCCCCCTCCCCCCGCACCCACCCACCCCCACCACCCTCAAGGCGGCTCCTCAGTCGCTTTCCCTTCCCAACGAAGCCGAGACATCAGCATCAATTGTCCATCGCATCTCCTCCCCTCGCCCCATTCTAACCCCCTCCCCCATCCCTCCCACACCACATCCAGTCGTTGGGGGCCTCATTCCAAATTCCCCCGTTCCAGGGTTCCCTCCCCCGTGTCCACCCTCCTGCTGACTCGTTGTTGACTTGATATGGTGAGTGCGTCAGCCTTATTAATTCTCTCTCCCTCGCTTCTTTTATTGCTGTCTTAGTCAGCCATCCCTTCATGGCCTCACATTCTGATTCTTCTTCCCGACTCCCTTTTTGCACTCTATTTTCCCGTCTGCCTCGCTGCGCTTTGATTTTTTTCTCTCTCTCTTCCTCCGTTCTATACAACTGTCACGTGGCCCCCGCATTCTTTCCTGTATCGTCTATAGTAAATACGGATATGTATTTGTAATTTGCATAATTATTTCACCGAGAAAAAGAGCGCAGAACTGCTGATTGAAATCCAAAGTCGCGTGTATCTTCTATACTCCTCAAGTTTCCCTCGCCCTTATTTTTCTTTTTTAAAATTTGCATCGTTTGAATACATTAACAGAGCTCCCTAATGACCTGTAGGATTTCCGTGCCATTGTTTCATCTTGCTTTATGGCAGTTCTGTCTCAACGTATCTCTGTTAGCCTGTTTACGACCCTTCACTTCAACCCTCAAGCCCAGACCGCCTCCACCCCTCACTCCGTGATTGTCTTCCTCACAAGGATTCATTTTTCCTCTCTACCCATATATAAATTAAGTATATATATATATATATATATATATATATATATATATATATATATATATATATATATATATATATAAATGTATATATATATATATATATATATATATATATATATATATATATATATATATATATATATATATATATATATATATATATATATATATATATATATATATATATATATATATATATATATATATATATATATATATGAAGACAAAAAGGCCCATAAAACACTATTTGAACGTTGCAACCACATATTTCGAGCACTTCCTTCTGTGCCCCTGTTCACTGGTAAAATGTGGACAGTTGAAATGTTACAAGAGTATATATACAAAGCATATGTAGGTGTGGCGTTAAATCTCCGATGGTATGCAGGGAACCTTTTCCCAGGAAGGAGTGAAAATAAACAATTCCCTAGTGGTTTTTGGCCTCATTAACTCCCATCTGGTGATGTGCCTGGTGGTTATATTTCCTGGAGCACCTGCTTGAGAAGAGGCCTGAGGATTAACCCGTCGATGTCATCTGATTTCCAATGTCCTCCTGACAAGTTCTTTTGTTGGTTTGATTGGTGTTGGCAGATTCCAGCATCTTTCTTTTGTACGGACAGCTACTTTTGAAAACCAGCTCTGCTCCGTTCCAGTTTGAGGTATGGCCTTTATCCCTGATGTGTTGGAAAATCCCCAAACTCACCGAAGCATACCGTACTAATCTTTTGTGCTCTATTAATCTTTGCGAGAGGGATCTACCCATCTCCCCCACATAAATCTTATTACAATTGCTGCACAGAATCTTGTAAACTCCGGCTTCTTCCCCTTTTTTATTTAAGTATAGTTAATGAGCGAGCTCCCGATGGATTTGGGGATAATGGAAAATAAAAGGATTTTTAGACCTGAGTATAGCATTCCAGTAAGACACAGTGACATATAATCTTTATGAAACAATGAAAGAGACCCATTACCATTCAATTTGTCACTGTGTACAACCATACTTCTGTAATAGAAATATTGTTATATATGAGTAGGTGTGATCTCCAGTGACTTTCCAACACTCGTTTACTGTTAAGTAAAAATAGTCTCCATCACTTCAATATTTAGCCATATCAAGAGAAGCAATATTTCACTTTGGATATAGGATTCCCATAAGACACAATGATATCTGGTTTACAGTGACAGCTGGGTATAGCCATAATTTCTAACATGGAAACATTACTGGGGACCAGAGTTAGAGATCGCAGCATATCATAAAGGAGGCGCGAAAAACCTACCTACTGAGGTGTGCCATCCAGTAGACTTTCCTAACTGCAGTGCTGGACTCGCTGCTGCTGCTGTTTGATTGAATTTTCCATGATTACTTGTCATCTAGGGGTATTTGAAGAACTCCAAATGAAGGCCTAATGTAAATCAAATGTATCATCGGTCAGGCCATCCAGATCTCTAAAAGAAGGCTTACAGTAGAGAAAATGCTTCACTGACCATGATATCATAAGGGCAGCCTCCTGGACAACCCACAGGTTGGATTTTTCTCTTCGAATTCTTCTTTTCCTCTGTTCATTAAAACTGGATGAAACGGTTTCTGTTCTACTGAGTGAAAGTGTTATGGGCGAAATATAGGCATGGCTGCATCTCTCCTCTGGAGTAGAAATCATCACTCATTGTCCTGGCAGGTACACTGGAACTTGGCCTCTCTCACAGATCCGTAAAGAAAGGCATAACATATGCAGGACAGTTTCAGTCTCTTTGAGGCCCTTGAAGCTATTAGATGGAAAAAGGAGAAAAACAGGTCAGATGGGTAAAGAAAAGTTGACCAGCAAAGGCCTCTTTTCTATGGCATGCATGCAGCTGGGCGTGCAGCTAAGTTAGGAATTTCCTTAACTAAAACTTTCTCTTCTTCATTTTATTAAAGAATTAGATCAGTCATATATATATATATATATATATATATATATATATATATATATATATATATATATATATATATATATATATATATATATATATATATACAAAAAGACTATAGTAGGACAGCCCTGCACCTAGTAATAACTTCTACAAGAAAATCAGAGGAAAAAATTAGTTTCATTATACCTGACTAACCTAGTGTAACTAAATCAGATGCATGTATCGCTGCCACAAACATATAGAAAAAACACTAATATAGACAATGTAAATTTAAGTAAAGACAATAACAGCTTAGATGACAAGGTCTTCCAAGCCATGTAGGTTTTTTTCAGTAGTAGCAGTGATATATCAGTAATAATTGCAGATGACAGCAACAAAGAAAGAAGCCACATTGGCAACAGTAACCATGATAGTAATACTTAATGACATCGAGAA
>NC_089799.1:35412113-35447113 GCF_040412425.1 Macrobrachium rosenbergii | reverse complement strand
GACTTGTGCAGAGGACCTCTGCTACTTCTTAAACTCAAGAGGGAAAGTAAAAAGTAAGTATAGCTTAGTTTAACCAGACCACTGAGCTGATTAACAGCTCTCCTAGGGCTGGCCCGAAGGATTAGACTTATTTGACGTGGCTAAGAACTAATTGGTTACCAAGCAACGAGGCCTACAGCTCATTGTGGAATCCGTACCACATTATAACAAGAAATGAATTTCTATCACCAGAAATAAAGTCCTCTAATTCTTCATTGGCCGGCCGGAGAATCGAACACGGGCCCAGCAGAGTGCTAGCCAAGAATTATACCGACTTGTCCAACAAGGAACTTAAGAGGGAAAGTGAAAATAATTACTGGATGGAAACATAAACCCGACTAAGGGAACAAATTAACTACTTTATTTACAAAAATATACGTAAATGCAAATCAAGAATTGACAGTGTTAGTGTATGGGCTTTATCTAATTCAGTAGGCCATACCCGGAGGGCGAGTATGCAGGATTCGTGCAATGGAACAGACTAACATCAATACAGCATCACAACACCTCTCTGCAATATGGAGAGATTGCGAAGATTTATGCTAGTGGCCATGCACAAAAGTAGAAATGCTTTAAGTGGCCTATGTTAGCTGAAGGCTAAGGGATGGACTTGATATTTAGAGATGAAAGTAAGGCAGTTTCCAGCTCCTTTAAGATGGAGGCTGGGTCGTGTATCCAAATCAATCACAAATCTCACTTCAAGGAAGGTTTTACGTTATTCAAGAATCAACCAATGACAAGAAGGGGTGATGGAAAAGATCACTTGTTCAAGGGGATTGAATCGAAATTCAAGAGCAAGGGAGCTTGGAGGGAGAGAACTTAGCGAGAGGCAGGTAAGGTGGCGCAAGGGGCTGAAAGCATGGAGGCCGAATCTGGTTCAGTCAACTCTTACCGTGTTAATTAATTCTAGAGCCAAACTAGAAGCGAAGCTGCAGACTCCAAGGATGCGTAATAGCGAGATTGTCGCCCTCAAGTAGTTCCAAAAGTGCCCCTTTTGTCACGTGGGATTCCAGCATGGCCCCTTTGTCTCCAGAGGTGAGTAGAAAGTCAGAGAGAGATACATCTGCTTAACTGGAAGGTCAAGGCGCTAAGACCAGGCACCAGTTTACCAACCTTAGCTGCCCGCTCTCATCTGCGTGGGCAGTAGTTGCCAGCTAGAGTTTATCTGAAAGAATTCAGTCTCAGCAGTACCAAGTGGAGAGACAAGGGGAAATTTGCAGTTGAAAATTAACTATCTGGGACCCTTCACATCACGGTTAACAAAAGCAAAACGCACTAAATGCCTGGTTCTTTCCTAAAGTGGGAATGACCCATCAATTAAAGCAGTGTGCCTGAGGTTATTTATGACTATATACATATATATATATATATATATATATATATATATATATATATATATATATATATATATATATATATATATATATATATATATATATATATATATATATATATATATATATATATATATATATATATATATATATATATATATATATATATATATATATATATATATATATATATATATATATATATATATATATATATATATATATATATATATATATATATTAAATGGGTTCAGAAGCATTTGCGGCATACAGACTTTTGCAATGGTCAACAAATCTCGCAGGTGAAAGATATGTTATTGTTAATTCAATGCTTAGCATACAGTCACCTTTTGGGACACAGTATTGTCCATCTGCTCGGGGAGCACCCAAGTACTGTTCATGTGGAACGGAAGTAGAGTCAGCATGGATTGTTTTAGAAGCTTGGGGGTCTGGTTCTAATTGGATTTTTGGGTGTGTTAAATGGAAATGTGAATCCATTCATGTGTTGCGAAAACGCTAAGCGAGAAGGGGCTTGTGATAGATAGCTCACTCCTTTGTGATAAACCAGATTGAAAAGACGTGCTTAGGACATGCTGGGAATTGGAATTCCCATTTGCTGCTAAGTGAGTAGGAACTTAGAAAAATGGCTAACCTTTACAGCCTGATTATTTTATTGATTGTTCCTTTGTTGTTATTTAACATTTACCTCATGTGTTTTGGTGTGTTTGTAAATTGGGTGAATTTTGTTTTTTAATAGAGATGGTTCCTTTCTTTGGAAGAATGTAATAGGTTGGGTCACTCAAAGAGGTTTTGCTGAATTAAATAATGAGGGGGCGGTTTAGAAGTTCAGAGCATTTTTGGCAGTTTTGTCCGTCACTCAAAAAGAGTAATGTTAGGCCAGTAACTCTGATTTTTGTAGTAGCTATAGGAAAACTCCTCAGGAGGGATATCCAAAGAAGTCTGAAGGCAGACAGGATTTTAGGAGGGCCGTGCTGCCAAAGGGGAAAGGATAGGATGTTCGTGCCGTTTAGGGCTTTTGGGAGATATAGGGGAACTGAAGCCTGTGGTGAAGGGAGCAGTAACTGGGTCTAGTATTTTGATTTTTGTAGATACAGGTTCATCAGTAATTTAGTGGACTATGATTTTTATCAATCGATGTTTTCCCAGTGTCGGTTCAGGCATTCAGAGGAGAAAGTGTGTGATGTTCAGGGTCATAAACTTGATGTTGTAGGAGAGGTGGAGATCTGTTTTTTGCTGGGGAACTGGTTAAGAAGGGTGTTAGTTTTGGTGGTGAGGGGTGTTAATTTGAGTAATAGGGTTTTATTGGGGCATCCAGAGTATACGACGATTGGTATTTCTATATGGGGGGGTTGAGGAAATGGAGGGGAATATATCTGTAAGTGGAAATAAGGAGGAAATTATGGGGGATAATCGGTCACAGGGGGACAGTGACCCTGTGGTGAGGGTAAGAGAATATATAAGGATGTTTTAGCGGAGGATATCATTTTAGAACCAGGTATGGTTGGTCTGGTGAAAGTAAAGGTGAGTGATTTAAAGGTGAATAAACAGGTGTGTGTGTGTGTGTGTGTGTGTGTGTGTGGTGGAAGGCAGTGAGAAACCTAAAGGAGGGGTGAGTACAGTTTCAGTAAATAAGGCATTAAATAAAGGAGTTACATGGGTGGAATTGTTAAATTGTAATAATTCAGTTAGGATGTGATAAAATTTCATATATATATATATATATATATATATATATATATATATATATATATATATATATATATATATATATATATATATATATATATATAGATAGATAGATAGATAGATAGATAGATATATAGCATATATATAGATATATATATAGATATATAATATATATATATATATATATATATAATATATATATATATATATATATATATATATATATATATATATATATATATATATATATATATATATATATATATATATATATATATATATATATATATATATATATATATATATATATATATATATATATATATATATATATATATATATATATATATATATATATGTATATATGTGTGTGTGTGTGTGTATATATAAACCAAATGAACATCCTTGTAACACGATCTATAAGTTACAAGAAAGCATAAAATCAATTTGTAATTACACTAAACGCTGACTAGCACGTGATTCTCTGTAAAGTAACTAAAACGGAAAAAAAACCTGTTAACTTTTCAAGATAAAAAAAAAACACAAGTTAACTGGTGGAGTGAGCAGTTAACTTTTTCGTGTTGAGGTTATTAGACTGTTAATGAAAAGTGTCATAAGTTTTCTGAAAAAAAAACAAAAGTTAAAAGAGCCTTATTCACAAAGCAACTTTCCATAACACAGGGATCAATTCAGTGTCTGCAGAGCCTTCATTGTTGATGGACGTAGGCAGATCGTGGGAGCCGGAAGGAGCCCTCGTTACCTGAGACATCTCAGGTAAGGAATCACTATCTATGATTTTTAGCATTGTGGTTAATTAGCATAATTATTATTTCTGGTTTGTTTGGCATGTTTGCTACCTTCTTTATGAATTTACTGATCGCGTTGTGAATGTTTCAATCACGAAATTACTAATTATTGTTGTGATTATCATTGCAGTTGGGATATTCATTGTCATGTAGATTCATTTATCTACAAATGGGAAAAAATGTCAAATTTTGCAACGTTTCCATTTCAGCTCTCTGTATCCCCAAAATGAAGACTAGAGTTGTTTATGAACGTTGATGATGAACACTCGACCACAGAGTGAAATAAAAAGAAATTGGAGGAAATCAAATTTCACCAGAAATTCTGTCCAAACAAATGTGAGTCCACTAAAATGCATTATATCAAATGTCAATTTAGCCCACTGGAACATATAGAACGTCTGTAAAAGTGAAAGGCGGCTGAGTCTCAACTGAAACGATTGAAAAGATTAACAGTTCTGTTTCGAGGGGCTGAAAACAAGCCACTCAAGATTTGTTCTTTCTTTGCAACTTGCGAATAAACGTCAATTCATATCACGCTTGAAACCCTTCATGTAATGCCTCGTTTGCATTTGTATTTATTTTATGATGGCCTAAGTCAACAATAAATGTTACTAACGCTTCCGAGAGTCATTTTATTGTTTCGAATATAAAGGAATTTTTCAGATGAGTGATTCTGTGATATGATTTATTAAAACACTGGATAAAACTAGAACTATTTTGATATTATTACACCGTTTAATAAGTGGCAAGGGGTTATTTGTAAAATAAAAAATATCATACGCAGACATATTTCCAATAAATCTTTAATATTTTTCCAGATAGTGATATCTATAAATACTAAGGTAAAACAGTCAAAAGGGGAATTATTGAACTGTAATTTCCAAGTGAACATAAGCGTTTGTCTTTAAAATCTGAAGATCTAAAGTGGAATTGTTGGAAACCCTTTATCATGATTGTAATAAAATTCATGAAAAATTTAAAAAAGTTTGTGTTTTCGCAAATAAAAAAATCGAGTTCATGAAAGCTCAAAACTCAGGGAACCTTTATCATCATACTTCCACTGCATTGTAACAGAGAAGAATAGGGGTTGGCTTCATTATCATTACACAGTGCTTAGATAACACGCCTGTCACTCCTTGAGATCTTGCTCAAACTCTCTCTCTCTCTCTCTCTCTCTCTCTCTCTCTCTCTCTCTCTCTCTCTCTCTCTCTCTCTCTCTCTCTCTCTTTCAAATGCCTGTATTCCTTCCCTCTTGAACTTAGGATCTGACTTCGTTATGATCACTGTGGTAACAGTATCTAACAGGTGCTTTTTGAGCAGAGATATTTATTATAATTCACAATGGATAGTAACTTGTAAAATTTAATGTCAGGTTTACGTGGAACGGACTCACTGAAAACCAGAAATAAATTATCTAGGCTTTAACTAATCCTTAAGCTAGATTTATGATCAATTCGTGAGTGGACTACTAAACGGAATTTTGCCGCGACAATATACAATATATCTCAGAGAATGATTTAGGTCATAGGATATTGGCTGCTTGGAAACTTGCATGTTTATCATTTTGAAATAGGAACTGTTAGTGACTACTGTAATGCTTATTGCTCACACATACTGGAAAGACTTTATAGGAGTGATGTATATCGTATTTTTGATCGATACAATGAAGACAGTATCAAAAAGGGTACAAGACAGTCAAGAGCCAAGTAGTAGAAAATGCAGACTTAGTATAATCAGCCTTCTCCCTAGTCAAAGTGTGGCTCTCCCTGTCACCAAAAACAAAATTCAGGTCGTTCAGTACATTATTCAGAGACTGACAGAGAAAGTTGTAGAAAGAAGTCACAAAAATAAGCTAGCTTTCACTGGGCCTTCTTCAATCCCCACTCTAATTCAAAATGGTCAAAAGGGGCCACATGAGGATATCCACTGAACTCAAGAAGAAGCTGATGTCATTGTAATCCACCAGCTCCTCTGTTTGAGTAAGGCTGGAGTTGATAATATCTTCATAATGTTTTTATACTTTTATTACACTACTACCACAAGCACAACCTAAATTGTACATTACTGATGAAAGCTACTTGGGGACGAGTCAAATAAACATCAAAGCTACTGCTGAAAAACACCACCCCATAGTTTCAAACGTTCTAGCAGCACATGCTTTATCTGGTTGTGACACAACATCACAACTACATCGAATAGGAAAGGCAACTGTTGTAAATGTTTTAAGGCAAGATTACAAGATTACTGGGTTTGGTGATATCGATGTAAACTTGTCAGATGTAATACAACAAGCAACTGCATTTATGTCACTTTCCTACGGCGCAGTGTCGAAAGCCTCTGACAATGTGTCTAATATTAGGTATGCAGGATGGCGGAAAAAATGTCCTGCCAGTAAAGTTGTAGGAGTTCCTCCGTTAAAGACACCGCCTCCAACAGCAGCCGCATGAAGATGTTTACCAGTGTCACCTACAGGCTGCCCAATGGAAATGTGCTGAAGAAGCCGATCCACCCCTTGTGGACCCGACAGACTATGGGTGGGAATTTGACCCTACTCATACTTTTCTAGTCCCAGTTACCACACCCAAAGGAGTATCATGTGCTCCAGAATATATTCTGCAGCTTGTTTAATGTTCTTGTGCTACTGAAGGGAACGCATGTGGAAGTGCAAATTGCAGTTGCGTGAAGGCATCTCTAGCATGTACGTTGTTTTGTCAATGCAAAAGTTCAGTAGAATGTTTTGAACCGATTCACCAAACTGATGAAAGATAGAAGTGAAGAAGAAGAAAGAAATGAAGAAGAGGCTATTCGTAGAGGCATTTTAAAAGATATCTAGTTAAATGCAGTACCAATCTTTCACAGTTTGTGCGGTGTAATAACGATAACTATTGACATTTTTTATTGATTTTTCACGAGGCCTTTTTCTGAATATATTGGTAACATTCTTCTCAATGATGGCCATTTTTTCTAAATAGCAATTAATAATACTATTTATCTATTCAAAAGAAGAGATTAATAAAAATGTCAGGAGGAAGTATAAACTTGTACAGATTTTTTGTCCCGTAAATACCTAAATCTTATTAATGCATAGATAATTTTCCCCAAAGGTGACAGAGTGTCACCGGGCAGATTTTTAATTGTTATACCCTATAGTATTAGAAAATGCAAAAATAAAAAAAAAAAAAAATTGGATTCTCAACATTACCACTTCATGTGGAATTTTCAGAAGACCATGTAAGTGTTGAAGGAGCAAGTGTTGGAACAAAAGTTGCTCAGTACCAATGCAGCACGAGAGTAACAAATCAAGAGCAAATAAGTGGAAGTGGCTTCTCATTTGATCTGTGATCTACTTTAGGATCACATTTGTGAATAAATACGTATTCAAAAACCATTTAGAAACTCCATGTTACTTCAGCCCTCTTGTAATTGTGTACATGGACCCTGAAGTTATACAAAGAAATAGCTTCATCCCAAGGTCTTGATAAAATGATTGGAATCGTTTATCTGGATTCTTATCGACCGTGATTTATGTTTGTTTCTGAGTGCAAGCTGAGCAGAGGAAAGTGGTAGGAATTACGAGAATGGACACAACAGATTATAGGCCATAAAAACAAAGTTCGAAAATGTTTACCTATAATGATCTTCAACAGATCTTCAACACCACAATCGGAACAAAGTTTTGTACCCAACTCGTAAGTGCCATTGCTGGCCACAAAATTGGGTAAAGATGAGCATGAGTTTATTGAAGCTTTGAATGTTATCTTGTAATTGTAATGACTTTCCCAGTGACTGAGATAGTGTTCAGCAGCAGTTAGTAACCGTAATAAGGACACTGAATCCTTCGGAAGGACCTAGTGAAATATTCATTGATGCATAAGGGCACGATAAAATCAGTGGTGTCTGATACCTTTACCCTTTTTGCCTCTGCTCTCATAAAAAAATCTTCATAACAAAGCCATGACAATCTGTAACCGAGCAATATAGTAATTACAGACTGGTGAGATTGCTTTCACCCTCTGTTCAGTTTTGCTCGTGACTATAAATTTCAAACATGAACTATAAGTAATGTATCCAATTTAACATGCAAAGGTTATCAAGAAACTAATCTCTCGTAAGTTCCTACGCCCTTTATTTTTCGACAGTGTTTGGTATAACTGCGGAGAAAAACTCATTTAAATTGTACTTCCTTGCAGCAAACGCGAGTTAGCAAATCACTAACTTTTCAAACTCTATCGTCCCCAGTCTCCACCCATGTAAATATCGAGGACAATTTTTAGAATCAATGCTTATTTTTTCTATAATACTTATTGGAATCTACAAAGAACAGTTATTGCCATTTTTTTACACAAACGCTGTTTTTTAAATTGTGCACCATTTGAGTGATATTTATACATTTATAATATAATATTCTATTCTCCATAACCATTTCAGAGTATCTTCTCCGACAGTAGAAAACAGGACAAAATGAAAACTTAGAAACATAGACTAAGGAATTCTTATTATGAAAAGTACATTTCTTAAATAGAATATTTCTCTAGCCGTTATGACTGCCAAATTACATTTTTAGCTCATACCTCTCAGCGTAATAGATTAGAATTTAAAAAAAAATATATTATAAGAACTCTGAATATTGAATTGTATTTACTTTAGTAAAATTTAGTTATTTGAAAATTTAAGTTGAAAATAAGACGAACTTCGTATTAAGAAATGATACTCTTTTGGCTCATTAGAATGCAACAAAAATAGACAGCTAACCTTTTGTAAAGAATTATAACGAATGGAAGGATTTTTATATAACATATAAACATTATTATTTGCGCATATCCAACGGCAAATGTATGAATGCAATAAAATATATATAGCAAATATATATATATATATATTATATATATATAAAGATATTATAACATATGAATGGAAGGTATACATCAGTAAAATTTAGTTAATCTACAGTTATAAACGAATTATTATAAATATAATATTTTGCGCATCAATATCAATGACAACGCTCTTTCAACAAAATATTTAACAACAAAATTCCAATGTAAAGGAGTTCACTAAAATCTTATAATATTATATATGAAGGAAAGAACAAGATATTATATATAAAACATATAAACATTAGTTATTCTATAAACAATTTCACTGAGGACGATTATATTAACGACAATATATGATAATATATATGTTATATATATATATATATAATATTTTTATGCAGAACAACAACGACTTAACCATCCTAGAATCCATAATTATCAAGAAGATATATATAAATATCAATCGTCCTAGTGAAATTGTTTATATATGGACAATATATATGTTTTTATATTTATATTATTTCCTTCATATATAGGTTGTTTTAAGATTTTAGTACCTTTACTTATTGGAATGTGTTTTTTTTTTAAATATTTTTATACAGAAAGATGTTGTCATTGCATTAATTTGTTATTGATGTTCGCAAATTATATATATTTTATAGCCTTGAAAATGCGACTTGGAATTCGTCGCGAAACGTCGGCATTGAAAATAAACTGTAGATGATGAGGATATTTATACTGCTTCCTTTCGTGATGTATATATATATATATATATATATATATATATATATATATATATATATATATATATATATATATATATATATATATATATATATATATTTAGTTACATTCTGAGGCCGGTTGAGGAGTTAAATTGGATTTTGAATATAATTTGCCCCGGGGCCAACACCTACCATTCAGAATGTTAGCAATAAATGTAATTGCTAAGATGACTCACCTTGATATTACTTCTGTTCAACAGGAAAAATGGAAGGTCGCCTTTCAAACCAGTCAAGTAACTTTACACTGAATTTATTTACAAGCTGAGCAATCACAAAAGTAATATGAATTGGCCAACTGAGCAGCAAACAAGGCACATGCAATATGCAATAAATGTAAGACTAAATGTAGCAAATAAACAATTCTAGGAAGGGCTACAGGCCTGAAAGAGTTTTGACACACAAATGAAAACCACTGCTGTTGAGACTGTCTGATAATATTTGTTTTAGTGCAATGTGAATGCAGATGGAGTCGATCACGTGCTCCTGGACCGCTGGTAGTCAGAAGACTCTTGCATGTAGCAAGTTGACAGTTAAATGCCTAAGGCTATTTGGTTCACAAGGCAGGGGCAGAAAACTCGAAGGGCCAGATAACAGGATTCTGGAAAAGAATTCCAGGTTAGCATTCAGATCTAATGACTTTCTCTCACATGAAATTACTTATGAACGATGGAGGAAATGATCAATTAGATTTAATTAGTACATGGTAACACTATGGTGGGAATGCTCTAATTATCATCACAGAGCAAATTTAATTTTAGCTTGGAACAAGTCATGAGGGCAAATGTGCATGCTAGGCTTTATTTTGGAAAAATGAAAAGTTGGAAATACTGAAAATGGAGAGAATTCGCGAGAAGAGAAAGAATACTGGTGTTAATTGCACTTCAAGATGTACCTTATTGCATCTGTGCATAAAGCTCACTTGCAAAAGATGAATTTCTGCCTAAGAAGTTCCGACACATGGCCAGCATAAAAGGGAGAGAGACCACACCAACTGGGTGTTTTGGCGGTCCATAGCCAAGTGACGAGCCAGGTCATGTTGATCCCCATCCGATTTCTAGGGCTGGGCACAAGGATATTGGTCGATCTGGAAGGCAATCACAACCAGCACAAAGGTCAAAGGGAAATAGGTCTTATAGCTAGGTCTCCTAAGGGTCAGCATAGCAGCCCAATTACGATCCTGACTGGTCTTTCTGTCCCCCAAAATTATACGATACTAGGGCTAAGACATCAGCATTGTCCCCCAAAATCATACGATATGGGGTAGGACTTCTACATATGTCTATCCCCCTAGTGGGGTTCTCCTCCAGCCTCCATTAAATTTGAGTTCCTAGTTAACGGGCTGAAGGGATGAATTTTCTAAATATGTGAAAGCTCCCCCGTTTAAGAGGGTATTCACCCCCTTTCGGGCGTGAAGGCCTTGGCTAAGTAAGTTATTCGTCTCGACTGGTCAGTTAGCTGCCCTAAATGAATCCTACCTTTGCAATGCAGCTAACTAAAATGACTTACCTAACTGGGACATGAATAGTGGTCTAGAACAGAATAGATTAGCGTGTAAAGAGACTAACATATTATGCAGCCTAAAAGGAGAAACTATGGGCAAAACTATAGTGTCAGTCACCTTATTTGAGATGTTTTTTCCAGGGCTAGACAGTTTTTACTTGTCATTTAGGAAGGCACAGGGTTAGACTTTCTCAGATTTACAGATTTTTTTTCTGCCTCTTGTATAGAAGTTAAAATCCCATAGAAAAACAATAATGTTGTGCATAGTTTTAAATAGTTTAAATGTAAAATCAAAGATAATTTGTTTGTGAATTATAGGAGTAATTATTTTTATATAGTAAAATATAAAAAGATAATTTGTTTGTGAATTATAGGAGTAATATTTTTATATATATATATATATATATATATATATATATATATAATATGTGTGTGTGTTGTGTGTTTATATACATACACATACATACACACACACACACACACATATATATATATATATATATATATATATATATATATATATATATATATATATATATATATATATATATATATATATATATATATATATATATATATCATGTGTGTGTGTGTTTATATACATATACATACATACACACACACACACACACATATATATATATATATATGTATATATATATATATATATATATATATATATATATATATATATATATATATATATATATATATATATATATATATATATATATATATATATATATATATATATATATATATATATATATATATATATATATATATATATATATATATATGTATATATATATATATATATATATATATATATATATATATATATATATATATATATATATATATATATATATATATATATATATATATATATATATATATATATATATATATATGGCTGAATGTAGAATGTACCAGATACGTAGCAATTCTTGACACCAGCTGCTTCATTAATCTGCACAAAAGATTCCTGAGAAGCTCTTTAACTTTCAAGTTGAAGATCACCACTTAGTTCTGTCTTACATGTAGTAAAAATAGTATCTAATATGGATTTCGTCTTTTCATGTCCATGAAATTTTGGAGGTGTAACACAATATTATTAAAATGTGTCTCAGACCAGTGAATAATATCATTGACTAAAAAATATATTCATAATGTGGCTTTGAAAATTGGTTTTTCGTGGAATAATTCATAAGTCTTGATTAGGCAGCGATTGTCCACAGAGTAGTTATAATTTATTTGACTTAATTAATTTGATCAGTTTATGTTATGTAAGAAAACTTTGTCAGTAAGAATAAGCCAATGTATTGCACCTTTAGTAATGCTGTTAGTCATGTAAGTTACTGATGCTTCAAGCTGATTTCAGTATGGAGAATGTGTGGTGACAATAACGTCTTGTGTTTGCAACGCAGTAACAAGTTCCTAGGTATACATCCATTCAAGAATAATATGTCGCACTAATGAAATCCTGGTATATAATTTTTTTCAATATGTAGCTTACCAGAATAAATACGAAAAAAACACGCTCAGAAACGTTATGGTTTTATTGCACGCATCCGGACAGCAAACAAAAATATAAGCTTTCAAAAAAAGGCCTTTGAGAAAGAAAACAATCCATAGTTGCAGAAATGATCTTGAATAAATGAGTATGCTCATGAGGATGGTCCAATAGTAGTAACAGACATAGAATATATGTCTTAGCTATAAAAATTTACCTCAAACAGAGTATATGATTGAGGAGAGCACAAAAATTAGTATCATAGATTGACTCCTATAATTCACAAATTACCTTTAAAATGGCAGATAAATATAAGACGAATGCGCTAAGCACAGATTGAATAATGTCTTCTTTGGAGATCAAAGGCACATCTGGTTCACTGTAACGCATTTCCGCTCATTGTTCCTCTTGTCATTGAACAGTGCACCATAAAAGAACAAGAATCAGACCAATGAACTAACTCCAGAATATATAAAAATGCTTTGGATGACATTTTAGGACTTCGTCAGTCATTTTACGGAAATGCCTTTGCAGACCTTAATTGCAATTGGGAGACAGTCAGCTGGTATTCAGTTTCATTTGATGACTAGAAAGAAATTGCCTGATGTGTTGCGTCACTGAAGGGCGTAGACGTTGTACAGTTTCAATGTAATATTCATCTGCAAATATATGAAGTTTAAAAAAGATATTTTTTCATCATGAGTAAATAAAAGTCAGTTATAAATACCTGCTGGACACCTCTTGTAACCATGAACTGCATAGACTTTGAGAACATTGATTCATCCAAATAATATCAACAGTACAGGAATATCATCAGTGTTAATATTTATGGATTTTGACTAATGCTTTCAATATTCTCTATCCTCGTCCACAGAAAATACAGATTTCCCCATTTCTCTCTCATTTCCAGATTTCTGAAAGATGGGGTTTCCATGGTCTTTCCTGTTGGCTACACAATTGGCAGTTTTGTGCCATTCCCAGGACTCCTCTACATGGACAAAGATCGATGTCGTGGACTTTCCTACGGATCCCAGCATTGGAAGCACATTTGCTCCTAACGACATGATGTGCTCTGCAAAGGCTATGCAGTATGTTGAATTTGATTTTTCTTCATGACAGATGACCAGCGTCTTTTATACTAAAATGTATAAGTGAAAAGTACTGTTAGATAAGTGAATTTTTGACATGTAACGTTAAAAACAACAATAATGCTGCAGAATCTAGCTATTATCGCTGGGTTCTAAATTCAAAATTGATTTCCTGAAATAGGATGCATTCCTTGACTTCTGAAAGTTAGATAGAAAAAAAAAGACAGACGCAAAAACAAAATTAGATATGCCATTATATGAAGACTTAAGAAGCCACCCTGAGAACTGTTTATTCCACTTGATTTATTTTAGTGTCGATAATCTCTGTCACTGATGCAGTGATTTTTTTTTACTGTTTTTCAGTACACGCCGATTTTTTATTTTCGCGAAAGTATCTAATACATCTGAAATTGAGATGCAGCATCTTTTTGTAACAAAATACGCTTCGACTAAACTACAGTTTGAGATCTGTATAATAAGATCCCCAGGGATAGCTATGTAAACGTCGCAAAATCTATCGCCTTTTGATAAAAGGTATTGATCTGTACACAGCCGTCCTTACTATAAGAGTTGTGCTAAGATAAATGGGAGGTTGAATCCTAATGAATATTTCTTTTTTTCCTCAGGAATACCCTCTGCAACCTCTTTTGCCACGACGTTGTATCCATGACTTGTGTCTTGTACAGGTTACCTGTCTTGAAGACACCGTATGTTTGTTTCAGCGACATTACCTGCAACCAGGGCACATTGTCTTGTTACCAAAAGGCTCCACCTTCTGATGGTAAGCTGTAGTAACTTGCATGAATGCTCAAGTATGTTTCCGTATAAAGCTTAACCAGGTTCTTCTACCAGTTTTTAAAAAATGCCAGCATGCGCGCTCGCGTATGTGTACACAACCGCGATTAAGTGTTGCTACGCAAACAAGAAAACCCTATGCAAAAGGAATAATTATCTGGCGATTGGCGTAATTGAAAGAAGGCAGTAATGCAAAAAATTAAGTTTAGTAAGACGGGTTAGAGACCTCATGACTAAATATGTAATCCAGCATTATACCACGAAATCTTTCTTCTTGATTTTGACTTATATTTCTGTATAGCTTGATATTGGAAATTTTGTTACATCGTGAATTTATAATTCCCTGCATAGTTATCTTTATTTACTTCTCTTTCTCTCTCCTGTCTTTAAAGAATTATGTTTTATGTCAACCTCTCACAATGAGAACTGTATAGCACCTGTTTATAGCACCTGTTTAATTTGAAAGTTATTAAAATAAAAATCCTCGTGCCACATATTTGCGGCTGTCTGTCTCTACCGAAGTTAGACGCTCATTTCTGGCCAAAAATCTGTAGTAATAGGAACATATGATTTCTAAAATAGAACTAAGAGCTTCAGGATGAGGAAATACTGCAAACTGTTTTAGGGATTTCCATCTCGTGTTAAATTCAGATGTCGCTTCGCTTGCATGGCATTCAGAGATTTAAACTAACAAGCATCTTGAGACCACGTGCAAAGAAAAGCTCTCTCTAAGTCAGCCGGAGGGATTATAAACTCCTGATCCTTAACTCGATGGAAGTGTCGTTAAGTTTAGCAACTTGTCATCGTTGCACATCAGGCTATAAATGGATGTTATTTTATCATTTATCAGTTATATTTGACTTCTCTGATCTGTCAGAGAAATCGCAATATGTGGTGGTGAATATTAAGTTCACCTTATATCAGAGACTGTTATTACGATTGTATAGTAAAAGTAAAAATCAAATTGATCTTGTGTTATTGAAGATGTTTAAAGAAATTCTGTTACTCAAACCAAAATACTGAAATAAATTTGCTTAAGAGAGATGTTTCTAAAGTTAAATATTAAATATTACTATCATTTAATGAGTTTGTGTATCTTCATATTTTGTACAAGAAACTGTCTTCGCATATGTTAGGTTAGTGATATGAATCTTTTAAAAGTCCTTGGTTATATTATAATAATTTCCTTTGAGAAAGCTGTGAACAATATGATTATAAGTAAATAGAAGATACTAATGATGTAATCAATTTTTTATCAGCTTTCATTGGCGTGGGAATAGAACGTAAGTATGGTACTTCCTTTATCGTTTAGATAGAAATTGCTACTATTCTAGCTTAGATACCTGTTGGCTTCTGGGCTGCACCGGATGATCACTGGGAGTTCTTTAAATTACCAAGAAAACTAATATTTTTTTTTAACTAAATTCTAACTAATAAGACTGGTTAAGGCAGATGACGCAATCACGGGAAAAATGCTGTGTAGGGTCTTCTTCGGGTGAGGGAAAGACTACGTAAATTCAAGGGGTTCTCTTAATTAATTATATTGGCATAACAAACACAGCTCAGAAGAATGACCAATCACGGGTCAGGTAATAATAAGGTCCTGCTAAATGGATGAATCCTACACAGGAGAAATATTCTATGCTGATGATGTCTTCATAACAGGAACATCGTGGAGGGATAGATTAAGGGGTGGCATAAGGCCACTGCACATGGGATAGAACCGAAATTTGGTTCCACAGCCAAGGGCGATCTGCAATGAGATGCAAGACGGTTACTTGCAGAAATAATAACACACTCAGAGGAAACTGAGGGAACGCACAGATGGTGCCAGACAACTCAGTTTCAAAACATTAAATGCACAATTATGTTAACACTTAACACTCCAACACAAATTTTTCTGAAGGAAATCGCACAATGAAACACAAAATAAATCAGGCAGATGAATAACAGAATTGTGACTGACTAAAGAAACCTTATTCTGATACCCTCGTTCAATAGGGTGTCGGCAGTGCAGGGAGGAAGACGAAGGGATGCCACTTACAAAAGGGTACTGGTCCGAGCCTTCAGGTCGAACACGTGGAGGGAGTACAAGGGACAGGCAAGAGTGAGGACAAAATTCCTCTGTGAAGTTCTGAGCACTTCTCTCTCAAACTGCTGTGTCATGGCTCTTATATAATGCCAGGGGATTACACCTGGGCATCATTGTAGGTGGTGTGGAAGTCAATGCCCTCCTCATTTTTATAGGGTCCCTCACATGGGGTCCTTCCCAGGTGTCATGGCGGCCGGGCACTTTCTCTTTCGGCTTTTCCCTTGCTGGTTGTCCGCCGCTGGTGGGGATTTGCATCTTCGAAGGCTGCACCAGGAAATAAGGATCTTAGGCAGTCACTTTCAACAGGGAGGTATTAAGGGCTTACCCATATAGGGAAAGAGGGAGAGAATTGGTGAAGGGGTGAATGAAACCCACAGTTCTTTTAATTAAAGATAAGTAAAATGAATTTTATTCTTATATCTTTTATGTTATTATTATTGAAAGCTGGTGAGGTTGCTTGGAAAGAAGTTTCCTTTGTTGCAAAATATATCACAAAACAAAACAAAAAAACAGGTCAGAAGAATAATCATCAATTACAAACCGAGTGAATCAAAGAGTAGTAAATGATAAAAGTCTCCTCTGCCAGAATGCATTGGGAAACTTCTATTTTTGGTTTGTTTGTCTTATAGTAAATCCCTTCAGATTAGCAAAATATTGTTAAGTATAGTCTTTTAATTCATCAAAAGTATTGTATCCAATACTTAAATTCAAGCAGGCAGTAACTATTGAGAATTTCCGGATATTTCTTCCCAGATTCCGATTTCTATTCATATGAGTGAAAATATTCTGTAAAGGTACAATTGCAGTAAAGTCGGTTTTTAACTTTTTTATATTTGAAGAAAGTACATCGGTTTACAGCCATTTTCTTGTTTTTAAGGATTAAAACACGATAAAAATAGTAATAGCTTCTACAAACTAAATACTAAGTTTCCTATTAGTTATATATCTCAAAATAATAATTATAATCGCTCTAAAATACCGAAAGTCAATTTAATTTTTTTTATAAATACTTACCCTTAGGTAAAATATATAGAGGTTTCGACAGTTTTGCATTTAAAAACTCATGACATCGTAAAATTGGAATTTTATTCTTGTTATATTGAACACCAATAAAAACAGTCAATTTAGTTTCTTTCATTTCAGCGAAGTGTTTTTATATATATATATATATATATATATATATATATATATATATATATATATATATATATATATATATATATATATATATATATATATATATATATGTATATATATATATATATATATATATATATATATATATATATATATATATATATATATATATATATATATATATATATATATATATATATATATATATATATATATATAGACAGACAGACAGAGAGAGAGACATATATATTGTAAAACATAAGGGTACGTAAGTCTAATAGAACAACTTAGGAAGGTTGCCAGTTAAAGTTAAGTATATCTGAGTTTAACCAGACCACTGAGCTGATTAACAGCTCTCCTAGGGCTGGCCCGAAGGATTAGATTTATTTTACGTGGCTGAGAACCAAATGGCTACCTAGCAACGGGACCTACAGCTTATTGTGGAATCCGAACCACATTATAGCGAGTAACAAGCATTTGTTACACTACAATTATTTTATTTGCAATAACAAATCAAAATAGAAAATGGTAAAAGATGGTTTTAACAAATCTAAGTCATTTACAATTTACATTTAAGGGTGATTTATACAGCTTTGATCTGAGTAACTAGAGTATGGTGGGATAAGTGGAACACAGACACAAATAGCATATTTCCTGTAAGAGAAACGGCATGAATTAATAATGTATCAAGCATGCACACGATCCCTAGCACATTAACTGAATTGATTAGGCCGCTACCTAAAGGATGCTGGAGATACTAAGAGATGAGGTTTCGAGTCACGTGTTATACAAAATGGCGGCACAGTGTTTGTTCAATGATTTTACTAATTAATAGAATTCCAATTAACAATATGATCAAACACGAGGGGTTCAGGTAAAGAATGGTATTCCCTCGTGGTCTGCCGGTTACAGGAAAAGACTGGATTTTTGATGAGGATTTGGAAGGATGGTTGAGAGGGAAAGGATTTGTGAAGGAGAAAGGTTTTGTGGGAAACCAAGGGACTTTCAAACAGACACTCACCTGGATCATTGAGTGGCACTTCTTTGCAAATGACAGTCTGCTCTTGAAGGAGATTGCTGGCCATGCAGGATTTTGACTTCAGTTACGGTGATCCTCTTCCTCGGTCCCTCACTTGGGGATATGGCTATAGAGGGAAGGGCTGAGGGTGGACTTGTGCATGTCCATTCAGTCTTGCATCTGGTAGAGTAAAGACAACGACCTCTTGTCGTGTGTCTCCCAAGACTCCCAGACCTCACAGTGAGGGGAGCTTGCTGGGAGTTCTTCTGTGCATGGTCATTGTGCCATCAGGTACAGTTACCATCGGCCTGGTTCAGCTCTTGGTCAAGGTGTTTATGAGTGGAGCCAACTTGCTCTGTTGTCTTGACTCATCCGGTAGTATCCAGAAGAGTATACAGGACAAAGGTTATGGGGTGAGGTGGCGTGAATGAGACTCATAGACTGGTGTGACTGCACAGGAAAATTTGACTCTTGCTCCAGGAACCCCTGGTGGCAATTAAATAACCTAGGTCTTGTTGGACCCTTCAAAATAATCTATATGGCAGGAGACCTTCCAGTTCTAGGCCTGGAGGTCTAGGCCATTGATGCGTTCAGCCTTTCAGTTACTTTGTGTGGGAGGCACTGGAGTTGCCGTTACTGAACTAAGACTACAATTTCTTCTCAGAGGGGCTGTGTACCCCAGCTATGTCATAGGTACAACAGAAACCTTAGCAAGATCTTCCACTGTAGGTGCCACAGAATTGATGGCATATTAGGGAATTTGAGAAGTGCTATTGAGATGAGTACCTGGAAGTACATCTTCACCAGTTGCATTCGCACCTGTGTTCAAGTGCTATGGGCTGCATATGGGCCAAGGCTGGATCAGATCCTGGTTGGTAATTAACATGAAAATTTGCCAAAAGGTTAATTACCTTATTAGTTCACTGAGTTCAAAAGGACATTTGACATAATTTTACACTGCACTTGTAGATAACAAGGAAGTGATAATGGAAGATGAAAGGTTCGAGATAAAAGGAAAAGCTTAAGGATGGACGTCTCTCACTTCCAGATGTACCTTATGAAATTTGGTTATGCTTTAGCTAAAGTGTGAGTGGGCTCTTCCTTCCTTCAGCAGATTTGGGCCGGATAGATCAATGGTTGCTTAACTTTTGGCTGTCACTGGAGAAAGATTGGGGCCGTCCTTGGGAAGCCTTGTTAGAGGTTTTTGTAGAGGTTTTCCTCTGACTCCCACAACTGTCGTACTGACTTGTTTTCTCTCAGACAACAATCCTTTTCTTGCCAACAGGATGTCCTGAGGCTATCTCTCGTAAGTCTTCTGGAACAAAAGAGGTTCCACGGACAGAGGGAGAATACAAGAATTTGGAAAGAGGTGCAGCCCAGAGATCAGCCAGGTGTTCTGTCGGGGGGAGGGGAACTTGGGCTCAGACTCTGAGCCCCCAAAGTTCACTCTGACTCCTCAAATTTATGTAGTTATTTCCTTTGAGGCTGTTTCAGTTTCTTAGCAGGCATAAGGCCCGATATTCATAACAATAGTCAATAATAATCCTTGCAACACAACCTTTTAATTATTCCATTTTTTTCAACAGCGTCAATAACATCTCATAATTTATTCCCACCACCTTCGCCAAGAACCGTGGAGAGTAGGTAGTTACCAGCTCTCGGAGAGGAATGCTGTAGTTAGTTTTTAAAGTCTCCAAGACATAAGTACTCGACCACTGATGTTGCCTAATCAATACAATCCACCAAATAAAAGATGTCCTTTATATCTTCAGGTAGCAAATCGCAATTTTTCATCTCCTGGCGTATTAATGTACATTCGCTGGGGATTTGTTGACAATTTTCCCAAATTTTCTTGTAACCGCAAACCAGTATTTCCCATTAGTTTGCTGTTGTTCCTTTAATAGAAATACAAAACGACGATTCCCCAGTTTGAAATCATAATGCATAGTCTCCACCTATGTATCCATCTGAAGGACCATGTGTAACATTTACAAGGGTATTCAATAATTAATAAGTTATTAATATTTTTATCTATTGCAGCATTCTCTGGTGCAGAGTTAGACAATGGAAATGTGAAGGCAAGGAAAATTTTAAACATACCTATGAATCGTCGCTGGAATTGGCCTTTGGCTCCAGGCAAAGTCCTGAAATTGATCGTCAAGTACTTTAACCTTGGCTCCTGCTGCTCTTGTGCTTATTTGGAAGTGCTTAATTCCGTAACCGGAGCATTGATGAATGGGTAAGTATTCAAATAGGCTTAGGATTACATGGCTTGTTCAGAGCAAATACCTTTACTCTCAACAGAGAGAAATATTTTTCCTTTGTAGTTCTCATGTAGTTTATCATATATATATATATATATATATATATATATATATATATATATATATATATATATATATATATATATATATATATATATGTGTGTGTGTGTGTGTGTGTGTGTGTGTGTGTGTGTGTGTTGTGCGTGTGATACAGAGTATCATAAGCTACAGGGTAGAAAACTATATGATGCATACTTGGAATAAATAACAGTTGATGACTGATTCGATAAAAGCATTATGAAATTCATTAGGGTAGTAGGTGAACCGACAAGAGCTCGTAAAAGATTTCAAGATAAATAGTTGACTGTGAGACGAATGTCGGTTATGTGACCATGGATTTTTATGTCATTCTTGCTAATGTTATGACAGGGGTGAGAGAAGAGACAAAATTTACAATGCAAAGTGAGCCATGAATGGAGTGATGAATGACTGATGTTACAAATGATACAGGGTTGTTTGAAAGTGTTTTTGAAGTAGAAAGTTGAACGAGTTTGATAGCTGCTGAAACACTATGTTTGTATATAGATACTTGAAAGATAAAGCCATGAACATTGTTACTGACGGAGAAATAAAAAAAAAAAAAAGGATCAGTTCACGTCGGCATTTGAAACCAAATGTATAAAACCATTTAAGAAGAGAGAGAAGAGTGGTCACAGAAGACGTGATGAGATGCAAAAGAGAAGGTGTGTACAAAAGATAATGTAAATAAAGGGCTTACCTGTGGAAGCCAAATTGAAATGAATGAATGTTTTGTTTATCAAACTCTCGTGTATGGAATGAAGAACCGAAAAGTTGGGGACTGAGGAGATTTAAAATAAAAAAAAATTAAGAGTAAACGAAAAATATGAACCAGAGGGTTTGGGGCAATAGTGGGTATGTGGATTAAATGTTTGTAAACTTCGATGATGGAGGAGAATAAGTCTTAGAGAGTGTTGGCTGCTGGCTAGATAAGGTTTAAGGAGATTTGGAACGAAAAGTTCCTTAATATCCAGGACGAGACATGGGTGAATGGAAATGTGCGTATACCTGAGTGTATATGTGACAGTGACCATTACGTTTTCTGCTCTGGAACAAAATGCCTACAGGGGAAACGGATTAATGATCACACACTATATATATATATATATATATATATATATATATATATATATATATATATATATATATATATATATATATATATATATATATATATATATATGTGTGTGTGTGTGTGTGTGTGTGTGTGCGTGCGTGTGTGTGCGTGTGAGTGTGTGCTTGTTTATATGTTAATGAAAGTACTGTCTTTGTTTATGACTATGACTATGACTATTTTCTGACTAAATAATTTATGACAAAGAGACTAATATAGTCTCTTTGTCATAAATTATTTAGCTATAAACTCAATATTACGGTTTGTATGCATAAAAATAATTTTGAAATATACATTACCAAACCGGGAAATACCGTGCAAATATTCACGATTCCGACATAAGGTAACATACGGGAAACTAACAAGTAGAAATTTACTATCATCTGATGTCTAGAAAATGAAAATCAATAACACATATAACGACAGAAGGTATAATATAACATTCATGTAGAAAAGGAAGAAAAATCAACACATAAAACATAAAGGGAATTTGGTTGCAGCCCTTATTGTGGAGCGTTGGCGGTTCCCTTCACCATAATCATCCCAACAAGGAATGTGGAGGTACATCTTTTCTCCGATGGATCTCAGATACTTGATGGCTTCGAATTCTCTTATGAAAGTAAGTTTTGTTATAGTCAACATAATCGTTCACAAATCTGTGTGTGTGTATATATATATGTATATATATAGTATATATATATATATATATATATATATATATATATATATATATATATATATATATATGATTATTATCACATTTGTATATGATTCATTTATCGCAGAGACGGGGTCCTATATACACCTTGTCTCTTATTTTCAACTGTGGTAATGTATATATATATATATATATATTTGTATATTCATTTATATATATATCCTATATACACCTTGTCTATTATTTTTCAACTGTATAATATATATATATATATATATATATATATATATATATATATATATATATATATATATATACATATATATATGTGTGTGTGTATGTGTGTGTGCACAGTTTTGTCACCAATTTCCACTCGACCTCTTTGTAATCTCCAACACTAGACAACAAATGCACCTAAATAACGAAATTACTTTACCTTAAGGTTTACGTGCACTCAAAGGGAATTGTTATGATGAGTGCATCTATTCTATCCATAATTCAGACCTATGCTTTATGTGCTGGATACTACAGTGACATTGACCTATCTTTTCAGGCACACACCTAATTGTACGCCGCATTCAGATTCAAATTTCACTTTTACGATAAAAACTTCATCTCTCTTAACTAATGATCTTTTGCACCATGCATCATCAATACCTCTTATATCGATTTTGTCATAAGTGTTCGTGGGTCTTGTGCAGCTCATTCCTTTATTTTCTAACTGCTCGTTTGACTGTTTCTTAAAAAATATAAATTTTATTCACATGTCACTGTCGTTATCTTAACCCATCCACCTTCTCTGATACGTTGAGAAAAAATTAAGAACTCGCTTGTATACAATAGAATAATTATTCTTTTCGCATTTATTTAGACTTGTCCTCTTGCTTGGACGCATTACAAGCCGTGACCAGCTCCATAGCCGCATCAGTTCTTGTAATTTTACATACTTAAACCTTTTTATTGTCCTTCTTACAACTTCGACGGTATCCTTCTTCATCCTAACGCCTTCGCTCTCGCAACATTCAGTTATCCTCCACATTCAACAAATCATCCAGGCATTCACCCTATCAACCAAGGACTCCATTTATTTCTGGCAGAATCTTATCGTTTACATTTTTATTCTGAGACCTGTTTGTTCATCAGACCTTCTATCTGCAGTGACTTCCCTGTAAAACATCTAATTTTTCCTTGAAACTGTAGCTCACCTGTTCGCCTCTATTTTTATCACTTACCTTCTTTCATTTTATAATTCTTGACTATCCAGGGTTTTCTCCTATATACATGTATAATCTCTGCTGTCTTGCAATATAGCCTTAATTTTTTTTCTATTCATTTCATCTATCATCTTCTCATCTTATCACTTAATTTTTTATACCATCCTTTAGTGTTAAATCTCGTTGGCATCCATATGGACCCACCATGGAATCTTACATACTCCTAATCTGTTCTACCCACCTTTTGTCTTTATCCCTTCCCTATATTTCATACATTTACTGATATATGACTTTCTTACTTCCTTTTTATTGGACTGTGTTAATTAGATTTATAACCACCTTATCACTTTAAACATGTAAAAATATCTCAACCTTAACTTTTGATTCAGCCAAACGATGATCAGATACAACTGCAGTTCGCCTCCGCCTCACAGTTACCATTGCTGACTTGTTCTTCCATTTAAACTGTACTAAAATCCATAATCTAGTTACTCTTTTCCTCGTTTGGGTAATGGATATACATTTATTAAGGTACAATGATCTTCAAATTTACATAATACATCAAGTACTTTTTACATACCAATGAAGTCTTTTTATTTTCAACAACCTTACCATTCCTTCTAAGCAGAACTTTCTCAATCTATAACTTCTTCAAACACTAAGGTCAATATTTTAATACATGCAAGCTTTTGTTGCAATATTTTATTTACATCTTTACACTTTGCAATTATTCCTCACTTCATTTTTACTTATACTTCGTATATATTCCACAAATAATTCATATCAACTGCTTCCATTTGTATCTGATTTTCATAGTTTACTTCAGTAAAGGAGACATTTTGGCTCAACAGTCATTACCGTCATTCTAGTCTTTGCTACTATACACACCTTGTATCTGCCAAGTATAACCATAACCATATTTTATTTCTCATAACCGTGTTTTATTTCTCTTAACCGTATTTTATTTCTCAAGTTTGACACGCTACCCACATAACTGATTTGCATTAAAGGAGACAACACGAGCAGTAGTGAGATCTGCTCTTACTCAAAACAGGGACATTTCCAAACTAAAAGTTTAACTACAGGCTTCACTCAGCATATGAGCCTGTGCTTCATACATACGTAACACCTACCGGTCGCAACTGTACCAGTTCTATCATAGGGTTTCTCCATACATACGAAAACGAGTTACAATTCTTTCTTTTTGCTTCGAGATTTCTGAACCACATTATTATGACAAACACTTGATTGACACAATTTCCACACTTTGATATAACTTCACTGCTTCCCTCGTGTTAATTCTTCTGTTACTTGTTTTGATTTTTAAACCACAATATTACCTGATATTTCCAGGACAAGGATTTTACAGGATGTTATGCCCAACGATTCTCTACCTCGTTCCGCTGGCGAACTTGCTTCATCCAAAGAGACTCCACTCCTTTTTATCATCCTTACCATAGAGCAGCATCTTACTCTAGATCCTTCCTAACAAATCCTTTTGCACCTTACCATATTCGAAACTTGAATGATTCAACATCCTCAGAAGACACTCTCGTATTTGATTTAGAATTTAAATGAACCTATTCAACTCTTTTATCTTCTACATTTCGTTCATTACAGTGATCGTGCACCATTGGAAACCGCGTTTTCTAACATCAAATGTGCCTCAGCCAAGATAAATTTGCTTTCAGGAAACCTTTAAGACGTTATAGTGGTTTGGTCTTGTTCGTGCGAATTTTTTTTTTTATATCTGTGTTAAACTATTGTCCTTGCTACTAAGATGTGCATTAGTCTGATGAACGTTCCGGTTATAATTCCTAGAACTCATGTCATGTCGAAAATTATTATTAAAGATGATATGCTTAATATAAAAATTCTTGACACCGCTCACATTACTACAGTTATTTATGTAAATTATTTTAAGTGTTTCTTATCGTAGTGTCACAGTTATAACTTGTCTGCCTATTAAGCATGGATTTGAGGTTGTAAACACTTTTGCAATAATGAGCGGGTATCGTAAGGCAAATACCATTCCGTTCATGTGATCAAGATGCAATTTCTTGGAGCTAAACGAATATTGTAATCAAACCTTTTTTTTATAAAAACAAGTGGAAATCTATTTTCAAATCTTGCCTACAAACATTCTTAATGAAAAATACATCTTTTAGGTATTTTTACTACAACTAGGGCTGTTTGTTTAATGTATAAATATCCAGTGTATATTATAATACAAAAGTTTGTTTTATCTTGTTTCATCGGCCTTAAATTTATGTTCCAGGTTTCGAGGCATATGCTTGCGATCCGACAACTATAAGTAAGTCTTAAAATTATTGATGAGTTTATTACCAATAACGAACGATGCCTCAAATCTTGTTCAAGCCTAAAATGGCGAATATATAAGATTACAGACTGAACGTCTTTATAGAATGTTTCAACGACCTATACCAGTTTCACATTGATAACTGACAAATAAAAATATTCTATTTGTTTCCGTAGCCTGCGTACCATAAGGGCTTCTCATTTCGATTTCCAGGTTTGACCAACTCAACGGGAGACATCGTTGCTCGCAACGTTCTCAACGTGGCGATGACTTGCGTGTGGAACATAGTCTTACCTGTCGGAATGATGGCAAAGATGACATTCACTGAGTTTAACCTTAATGGGTGCTGCGGTTGTGCTTATCTGAGAATTCTTGACAAGGAATTTACTACATTTCCTGTGACAGGGTAAGTTGGCTTCGTGAATCCTTAGAAGGAAAGGAAAACTATTTTCTCTTATTATAGATTTCGAGTGAAATTATATAAACATTGTTTTCTCGCAAATTTTGTCATTCGGCATGTGTTTTTTTTTACGAATAATAATAAAAAAAATACATTAATAATCAACTAAAAATAATTTTTAATTATTAAAATTTATAATTGCAACCTTTTTTTAAGTATGAACAAGTTTTTCATCAGATGACATTGGAACACTTGGAATATTTAGTACAGAATTTGAATCGACATTAAAAGATATTTCAGAAATGAAAGAAATAATTTTTACCAATTTGTAAGCAATAGATGTAATAACAGTTATTCATCATCGCATACCCGTCATGGCGAAAAGGGAGAAAAATTGGATTCAGGTTTGTTCAAGCTAAATCGACGGTTATTGTGCAGACTCTTCGTTTACTCACGCATCAACAAATGACCATATGAAAAGTTCTGTTTTGTCCACTGAATAAGAGGAATTACGAATCCTATGAAATTAATTCATTGCCCAAGTTATAATCAAACTTACACTGAGCAAATTAACCATACTGACAACCTATATCTTTCTCCTTTTTTGGAAAACCTTTTCAATGAAATAGTGGATTATGCTTCCCACCATACTTTTCGTATTACTAGGAGATTGTGCAACTGGTAGGTTTTAAGCCAGGGACTGTTATAATCCTTGTGGAAAAAGATAAAAAAAAACGTGCTTATAGATTTCGAACTTTGGACTCATCAGGATAAATAAGATATTTATCTTCTTTCAAGAACTTCAGTGTAGTCTCATGACATTAGCGTTCTCAGAATTACCTTGAACGTTTCATTAACATGGTTAATTTGGACTCTGTGCACCCTTTCACGTGGGTTTTTGACACAAGCAATGAAAATTTTCGGACTCTGACAAGAGTCAATTTACTCTCAGGATAAAAATTAGATTGGCATTTGATGAGGGATTTTGGTGTTAGGTGTCCGTCTCCCACAAGTGATACCTCGAGTCTCGTTATTTGAAAACAATAGAATTTGACAACAAAGAAAACTATGTTTAAGAAGAGTGAATATAAGAAAATATGAAGTCCAGCGCACCAATGCAACTCACAGCAACCAGAAACGAAGTACTACACATGCAATGCTTGGCTTTAATATACTGACCCACAAACGCTTGTAATTATGCCCATTTTTTAAGTTGCAACATTATTCAATTACTACAGTGCCTTGGCTTTACTATGAAAGGGAATTTAGGGAGCTTAAACTCGTCTTTTTGCCAAAAACAACGTATCTCATCTTGCAATATCTCCTGTGCGTTAAGAATCTATGCTTTTCTGAGCCAGACAACATTTCACAGGTCTACAGTCTCATGCACTTTCTTGTCTATCACTAATGGGAAATGTTACAACAAATAACAACAGAAATAAAAATACACAATCTTTTTGTGAAAAAAAATATAATCAGTATTCCTGTCGATATTATTGTTTTTAAAAGTTGTTTTAGCGACACAAACCAACAAACTGTTCTACAGTGCAGGGAAGTGGGAAGGGTAATAATTGCCTGTATTCCACTTACGGGCAAAGAAGCTTTTAACAGCTGGCATTTACCTATGGATTATTGACTCACTTATAGTTCCTAGCAAATGCGAGTTATCCTATACACCGAGCCTTAAAACGTTTTGGTGCTTTGTGCAAGCACCTTACATCTCACTGATATTTTTTGTCAAATTACGAGGCCGATGAATTTACGGAGGGTTACTTCTAATGACTGCTTGAGTTCTTGACTTATCACTACAACCGCATATCAACGTAACAAAGACACACACACAAAAAAAAACACCATTTCGTGTGATGTGTGAGCCTACACACAAGATGCTTACCTTGGATGGAACAAGGAATTTCACAGTGAAATTTGCTAGTCGCTTCAACGAACCTCTCGTGAGCTGATTCGAATTCTGCCTTAGAGAGCGATTAGTCTTTTTTTATGATTTTCCACTTAAATATGGTTTAGTAGGGGTAAGTATATATGTATATATCTATCTATCTATCTATTTATCTATCTATTTATATATATATATATATATATATATATATATGTATATGTATATATATGTATATATATATATATATATATATATATATATATATATATATATATATATATATATATATATATATATATATATATATATATATATATATATATATATATGTATGTATATGTATATATATATATATATATATATATATATATATATATATATATATATATATATATATATATATATATATATATATATATATATATATATATATATATATATATATATATATATATATATATATATATATATATATATATATATATATATATATTATGCTCAAGGTGTGGAGGAACGTAATTCATCGAAAATGGAAGGGTCAAGGTCAGCAAAAATTTGCAGTTACTATAATTATTATAATTTATTTAACACTAACAAGCAAAATGAGAAACAGTAAAGAATGGCTTTAACAGTATTGCAAATTTTACCTAAGGTTACTTTATACAGCTGGGATTATAAATCTAGATTACTTTGTACGTGGGATTTACTAGCCTGATTTTAATGCAAGGCTTAAGAGCGTAACTGGAACTTGGTGGGATGTAGTGGAATCCAGCACAATTAGCACATTTTTTGTAAGAGAAAATGCCTGAATTAATAATGTACGGACATGAATGAGGAATAAGTTAGGATTTATTTTTTGAAAGATTAACTGTATTGGATGCAATTAACATCATGCCTTTTGCCCAGCACCTGATCCAATTATTCATCAAGAGTCATTAGTACTGCGCCATCTGTAAACCGCCCAGGTACAATTATAAAAGCCATAGATGGCAGCTGAGTCAGAGATGAGGAATGATGTTTCTGAATGCTGAAATAAAGGTACTACCTCAGCTACTGGGACCTTACATCACGTATCTCGTATTAGCTGTTAATAATATTGTACAATCTTAAGATGCAAAGATCACTGGTGACCAACTAAATCGATTTATATGAGAAAAATGAACTTTTCAAGGTTAATATAGTGGTCATCTTGAAAAATGACTGTCGTCTGCTATTGCAAAATGAATAATCATGCATAGTTGGTAAGTATCCTCTAAGGCATGTTCACTGCTTGTATCACTGTTTGAGCAGTTTTAGAGCATCTACTCCATTAAGACCGATGCTAGTAAGTTGAAGATGTAATACTGATTGAAGCACCATGTACCCTAGCCTTATATTTGCTGACTGGATTGGTCTTTATACGTGTGTGTATTCATTTGTATTTTGTTAATTTCTGGTAAATTCCATTCATCATTTTTTCACTCCTTTCTCTGTTTTCATGTCGACCAAACTAATCTGTGGAAGTTTGCTTCGTAATAGTCTTTAACAGATATATGATAGGGACGAACTTGAATAAAAGAGAACCTTAAGGTAAAATGATAAAGAGTTAAAAATTGGTTAGGAATAATGTTTTAAAAACGTTCAATAAAAAATGTGAAAGGTATAGGAATGATCCCCGGAACGTGCAACAGATGAAAGGCAATTGTTATCGACTATTTCAGTGATCTACAGTATTACAAGCATTATGGTAAATACAGGTAAGGAAAAGTCAGTTAGAATATGAAAAATTGATTTAAAGTCATTCGAATATATGAAGATCGATAGATACCAAAAGAGATAGCCCGAGGATCTATAGTTTATAGTGAAGCATAAATGAAAAATTTAATTAATCATGAAAATAAGCCAGCATCTACGGAAATGTTCACACACTTAAAAATGAAAATTATTCAAGTTCTTTTGGGTGAGTAAATGGATTATTCATAAGGTACCGGCCATGGTGAATGACTTATCAAGAGATTATTTGATTAGTACTTGCCAATAATTTGTCGTCCAAAAATAAACATAAATAACTGCATAATTGTCAGAGTAGCAAAATAGTTTAATGCTACCTGGATGGTTTAAATAAATATTTTCTCTACCATTGGTGAATTATTGCATAGTACCATTCATTCTTCAGGTGATCTGGTCTACTTTACAATAGCTACTGTATATTCTTACCTGCTCTTATCTTATCATATGGTATTCCTACGTCTTGACGGGCACCATTGTGAGACAATTCTAATTTTTTAGGTGATTCTCAAAGCTGCTGAACGAATCACACTACCACACCTTGTGTAGATTCTTTACACAGCACCAGCATCCATTCATCACAGACTGATTTTAATTGCTTAACACAGAGAACATTATTTTTCAGACGACGATGGGTTCTCAGAATTTTTCTACACCTAACCCTGTTAAGGTTTCATCTTCCCTTCAGATATCGAACTAAAACTTTATGGACAACCAGTCATTGATGTTTTGACCACATGCTTGCTATTTTCGCACATTAAAGAATAAGGTTGCTTCTCACTTTATACGTCATGACTAATGTGATTTTTTCCTTTCCACCATAAGACGACAAGAGTGATAGCAAAGACTCACACCAAGGGATTTGATACATAGCACAGCAGTACTGCTGTTTCACTAAAGCAAGCAGGGGTTCGGGAAAATTATGAAAATTATTTTTATTAGTCGAGGTTCTTGTAGCATGCGATTAACATTTGATTCTGCACTGAACTTAGAAATAATAAATGAAATCATTCTTATACACGGCTATGTATAACATAATCATATTCTTCATCCAACAGACGCGACATTTGTGGCACAGCTGTTCCTGCGGCTATCCCTGCAACAATAAGCAATGATATCCAAATTGCACTTAGCACTGATGGGTCAAGCACCCTTCCTGGGTTTGTAATTCACTATGAAGGTAAGTAAGAACTCAGTTTTTTTTTTCAAGTAACTTTCATATATTTCTTTTGGTAATTCTTTGTTGTAATTTGTTTATCACTGCAAATATACTGTTAGCATCATTACGCTATGGAAATATTTGGAGAGGTGATTAGATTACACACACACACACACACACACACACAAAACACACACACATGTGTGTATATATATATATATATATATATATATATATATATATATATATATATATATATATATATATATATATATATATATTTATAAATATTACTGCTGTTCGCCCTCAATGTATTTCTTTGTAGTTCTATGAGATGAACCAACGTCCGTTTGTAGCGGACAATAACTGATCAGCCAAGACACACGTAACAATATAATATATATATATATATATATATATATATATATATATATATATATATATATATATATATATATATATATATATATATATATATATATATATATATATATATATATATATATATAAGTATGTATGTATGTATGTGTGTGAGTGTGTGTGTGTGTGTGTGTTTGAATATATTTAAATGTGCCGTGAAATTTTTTTATATTCAGAAACATTAAGCTACAAATGTCATTTGAAATCAAATTCACTTAGCCTAGGAATAACGCACATGCACGAAAGGGGAATTTGTAAGTGATAATCAATTCGTCACCAGGGAGACTCGAACTCTCGAATGGTTTGGAAGCAACGAATTTTAAGTAATGGTAGCTACTGGGCTATCAAGAGAGGTATAAGTTTATTCTGAGAACAAAAACCTGAATTCGACAGGCATATGTACAACAGAATCGGCATCATAACTTTATATCTGTCTTGAAATGTTAAGAGTTGGACAATCTGATCCCGGTTCTAAAACTAGCGCTTCTATGGGTGACTATTCGTAATCTCATCAGTCTTTTGGTTAGTCCAACATAAATCCTTTGATTACATCTGGGACGTGTATAATTATAAATGACATTGGAGACGATTCTCCAACCTAGAACAGTCAAACATAAGAAATCATTATAAAATATGTAAAACATATAGAAAATAAAGATTTTGATAATGTAACAAACAGAAAAAGAGGGAGATCTAACCACTTTAGAAACTATATTATGATAAAATTAACATTTCTTCTGTTAAGCACCAAAACATCTGCTGCTTAGCTGTTTATTGCTTGATGGTCTAGTTTGTCTTTTCATTGTCTTTTTCACTTTTTAATAGTTTTATTCTAACCATCATCTGAGCAGGCCTTGATTTTTACTCTCATGGAGTTTTATTACTTCAAGTGTGTTATTATTTTAATGGTTTTACATATTGGTTTAAAGTGTTTTTATGTGTAATTATTCTTCAGTCAACTCCCTTCATGCACTTTTCAGCCTTAAAAATGCAACGATGCAGTTGTGAAATGTTGGCCTTAGTTGCAAACCACAAATGGCATAGTGCCTTTCCTTGAATGCCATCGACTATATACGCAGTCAAGGAAGACGCTATACAATTTGAAGTTTCTTACGAACTCCAATGCCTCACAACTGCAGCCTCCTTCCTTTGTTTCTAATCCTATGTCAAGACGCCTGCAACCAGATTTCTGGAAGGGCGTTAGGCACTTTATTTGTTTTCCCCTCTCTATGTGCCCAAACCTGACTTTTAAACTCCTGCAGTCTCTCTGTGCAACAACTTTGCCATGCAGTTAAGTCCTCCTTTTTACATAGAGAGCAATGATCTGTCAACAATTGGATATGTAGTTGCAAGAGGATGTAATGATGGCTTTTCAAAAACCCCTAGTATCGTAAGTGCTTCTTGATCAAAAGTTTTATAATTCCTTAAGGGGCCCTTTAATGCCTGAGATACAAAACAAACATGTCTTTCCTATCCTTCGTCTTCAATTTTGTTATATAACACCCCTTTTGAAGTATTACTAGCTTCCTCTTGAAATTTTCCCTTGAGCAGCACCTCACAGATTTTATTTTAGGAAGGAGTGAGTTCAGCACTTTCTTATGTGCTATGAGGATGCATGATTGGTCAGTGCAGTTTGGCATCGCCTCTTCCACCTCTCTTGGAAAAACTTTTAACAACACTTATCCTGGTTTTGCATAATCGTCCTCAACTTCACTAGCACGGCCTAGGTACCAGGGGAACATGTCATTGAGTGAGGGAACGTGGGTTGATGAATGTCAGCAAACTCGTCTATCTGGCACCTGGGTTCCAATGCCTGTACCCTTCTATCCTCAAATAAGCATCCTGAGTTATGTGATCGTATCCCTGACCATTCGTTGCTAACTCTTCGTCCATTGGCACGTTTACTAAGTTATAGCCGTCAGCCATTTTCAATTTTGGCTTTAGGCCAGTGATTTACTTAGGCACATTTCTATCATAATCTCGATGACCCAAACCTGGCAGCAAGGTCTGACTCAGTTTCAATGAGTCACAATGAGAGTCGAAAGTGCCGTTTTTCATATTATTTTACAAAGCGCTTTACAATATTTACAGTTCCTAATCATGTTCATTACCAACCTCTTTGTCCAAGGGCACATTCACAAAGTCATACTCATCAGCCATTTTCAATTTTTGGTTTAAGCTGGTGATTCATTTAACTCGGTCTAAGAGTCATAATGAGAGCCAAAAGTGTACTTTACAATATTTAGAATTGGTGCACGGACACTACCGTACAAGTGGCTCGATCAGGTATCAAAGGCAAATGAGGTCGGGGCATGGATCGAAAACTGATTACTTTGCTAAAGCCGCAATATTTCAAACTGATTTACTCGAGGGTGATGAAACCTCATTCCATTAAAATGCTAATCATAAACCCCAGGCGACAAGTGCAATGTAACATATGAGATTAAAATGTGAATGCAAAAAGGCTCCGAATTCAGTAACTAAAAGGAACAACATTCCCACAAAGTTTGATATGTGAAGATCACAAAAATCAAGCAGGAAATGGAAAGGACATATGAAGTTCAGTATGGAAAACTAATATTCAAATGTGACTCACTCTTGTTAGAGCAATTTTAATGAGTATGATAAAAAAACACACACACGGGAAAACGCAGGTATATAAAAAAAGAAAAACTGGAGTGCTTGAATGATGGTAAATGTACGTTAAGTGCAAAATATAATCAGTTTGAATCAAAGAAAATATAATAAAACAAAAGAATGGAAATTTTCGATGGTAACAAAGAGGAAAAAAGAACAGGAATGAGATAGAGTCTTACATACAAGAGAGAGAGAGAGAGAGAGAGAGAGAGAGGAAAACAAACATGACGTGTACATATCAGTAGGAAAAGGATTAACACCATTTGTCTTCAAGAATGGGGCTGGCACATGCATGACACACTGGTGCTAAAAATAACTTGAGGTTTGGAGATACCAGCAGCGAATGAAAGTGTGTTTTCATGATAATTTTTATGGGGAGAAGGAGACTAGATTGGGCCGTGACCTTGAAAGCAAGAATTATATAAAAAAAAAAACTAT
>NC_089799.1:35399613-35407113 GCF_040412425.1 Macrobrachium rosenbergii | reverse complement strand
ATCACACTTCCATTCCTTCCTTGAGTTTCTGAAGTTTAGTACGGTAGTGAGTTAGCAGTACATTCACGTACACTGAAGCCACTACGAATTCATGCAATTTGCTGACCAGATCCTTGCACGATTCTCCTCTGCTTTGCTGCGGAGTGCGTTTCAAGCAATCGATAAAAGATCCGTCGGTTGTTGAAAGGGAGACAGGCATTCTTTCCCCACCCCACACACAAACACCTGAGTATGAAACGCAGAAGTACAATATTTTTTATTTATTGTCTTTGTTCAGTGGAGACGCTTTTTATTCTCTTCTAATAGAGGAACGTAACTTCCCCTTCCCTTCCCCTCCCCCTCCTCTCTCCCCTCCCAATTCCACCTCCCCCACCCCTCTTCCCTTCTTTTTCCTCCCACCACGGGTGTTAGCTACTCATAACGTGACGAAAACTCAAAATAAAATAGAACCGACGATTGTTAGTTATCAAAATGTTGGCTGGTAACATCAAGCAGTGCAAGGGACTTCAAAACTTTTACCAGAGGCAAAAATATGGAGGTTAGATATTCGAAGTAGTAAGGGAGTTAAAATAACTGAGGACTAGAAAGTAAGCGTTAAAGGCTATTATGGATCGTTAGATTAACAGAAATTATCAAATCAGAAGGACATTTCTTAGGAATAATATTTCGTGCATATAAAAGAGGAGAAGACAAAAACAGGTGATAAAATAAATAACGCAAATGGAGTTCCCGAAGCCTTGCAAAAGTGTTGAAAGTGAGATTAGCATGATATGAGGCTAAAGTTGGAAATTACTTGTCAGATTGTAAGAATAACGAGAAAGAACGCTGAATATGAAGGAATTTTTTTTTATTACATACAGAAATTTTTTTTAGGTAAGATGTGTTTCAGTCTGATTATGGAGAACATGAGTACAAAAGTGAAACAGTGAGTAAACTATTGTTGTTAAAATGGTGTTCTTTTGCTTAATATATTGCAGGTAATTACGGTGATTCAATTTGTCAGAGGTTTTGAAAATCTGTGTTCCTGTAAGTACTATGATAACTTTTTCGACAATTTTTTTTTTTTCAGAGGACCATTCAGCGGGGCAATATATGTACCAATTTTAGTGACCAGTAGCAACCAAGGGGAAGTTAAATTTACAAGCGATAACGTCATCACTGCTGAGGGATTTTACCTTTACTATTATACAATCTAGTGATGGACAAGTAAGTTCCACAAGGAATGATGACTGACATTTAGGTGTAAGTATTTTATACTTTTATTACAACCCATTTTCCAGCTACATTCCAAAAAGATAGCTTTGTCGTTGTATATGGTCCTGAGCTGATATAAAGAATGTTGTTATTATTATTATTATTATTATTATTATTATTATTATTATTATTATTATTATTATTATTATTATTAATACATACCCTGCCAATGAAAACTGGAATCTTTTGTTGGAGGGAAGAAAATAGGAAAAAGAAGAATTATGTATAATGACATTGGAAAGAGAAACCCACAAGATTCTTGTGTATAACTTGTTTACTGGTAAATATTTACATACTACTTTGATCTGGAGCACTTTCAGGTCCTAAATGTGACCCTTTTTCAAGAGATGAAGCCCAGCAATCTTCTTGTGGGTTTCTCTTTCCATCTTCAGAAGAAAACTGAAAGAAGTTTTTGTTTGGTTTATAATGACATTGTCAATGCATATTATTCCTGAAATAATTACTGCTATGCACTGATGCTGTTTTGTACTGATTTCCTGAATGTCATGTGATCAATGTTTTATAACATCCGTAATATTTCCTTGGCAGTGTAATTATCAGTGTAAGAAAATCCTGAAAGTTTTGGTATAAAAATAAACGCATTCATATTTGTTAAAATACCATGCTACTTTCCACAACTTGCAGATGGCATTGTTGGACATAACTATGATATTGTTTCTTATTAGCTAATGGAAATAGGTAAATAAACCATGAAAAATAAAGGTATGCATTCAGCTTTGGATAATCCGCAGTAACTGAATGGAAAAAATATTTCATTGTCGTGCTTACCAAAGCCATCGGTTTCTATTTCAATTTGCCACATTTTTTTTTTTTCATTCTGTCGTTCACTGGACTTATTGGGTTAATGACATTTCATTTGCCTTTACTACACTTGATGTGAGACACAAAAGTGAGCAGCCTATAGTGCTGGTAACTAAATTTTGGTCATTAACTGAACTGGGTAATAGTGCAGCAGGTGACACACATCCAGTCAATGGATGTACAATTAGAAGGGTTTCTGCGGTAATATAAAGAAAAGTTTATAGCTTTAATTTCAAAGGTACTTAAAAGAGTATTGCTTTCTCAATCAAATTCAGTTACCAGAAGAAAAGAGCTAATAGAATTCTTTATATTCACGAAGAAAAACGTCTCTTCAAAAGAGATCACTGAATTCCAAAATCTGGAAATGAATAGCATCAAAAATCAAACTAATTAACTCCAACGTTTGGGACTGCTATATTGTGGAATTACAAAGCCTGTGTGAGACAATGGCAACGGCGTATATGAAAGAAGCACCAGATATCTCTTCTGAAGCTAATCAACAGAACAACCAGGAATTGTGATCTTGCATCAGTGATGACTTGAATCCAAATTCGAAATAAGATGATAATTTTTCCAATAATAAGATGCTCAGGGGAAGAGTAAATATAAAGTTTTTAAAGACTATTCCTTATGAGCAAAAAAGCTATTACAAACCTTATGGCTAGAATTCAAGCCTTAAAAGTTATTGGGATAAGAGGAAGTGTTATAGAGTAATCTTACAAGCATTGCAATACACTAGGGTTCATTTACCATATCCAGAGAATGGTCTAGGTCTGCAGTAACATCACATCAGATTATGTCAGGTAGATGATCAGATTAGAATAACCGGCATAAGAAAAGACTGGACAAGAGGCCGTTTGAAAAAGATCTTTGCTGAAAAGGAGGAAAAAGGCCAGAATAGCAATGAAATATCAAAGAGACATACTAGAGATAAAAAAAACGGGGACGAAGTATCAGTAATGGTTCAGAGATTCAAAGACTTGAGGTAGCACCAAAGAATTGTGAGTTTTGCTGTCAAGGTATTATCACAGTTATTGTATAGATCCCAGAGATGTCAAAATCAATTATCTATTGTTCTCCTAAGATATGATGCAAAGTAAACTATTCTTGCTTTACAGAATCTACACGGATGATTCGAGCGACTGTTGCTATACTTCAAATGCTCTAAAAGGTAAGGTGAGAAGGGTTTCCAGGCCAGTCCATTTTCTTGCACCTCTTAAAGTTTTCCCCCATGAAGTACCTTGTATGTGTAGATTTAGAAAGGGTTCTAGAACAAACAATTTTTGCTACATATAAAACATTAAGAATTTTTTTAACTTGCATAAATCCAAGATGGCCAACCATCATGATCTCGAAACTTCAACATTAGTACCAAACATCCACCAGTGATGCGTAATGCATAATTCTTTAGGGTTTCAGATCATGTAGTGTTCGTTTCTGATGATATATATTGAAATCTAGCAACCTCCCAATTGACAACGAACGTACGTAATAGACAGCACTGTTTTTATAATTAACATCAGTTTCTCAAGTACTATAATTCACCCGAACTGATAATCATAGGTAAGTTATACGGTATATGGAGATTCGTACCAAAATCCTAACTGCCTAGTGGTCTGTTCTTTATTCACGCGCATTAATTGAAGGCATGCAGATTGCAAAATGTCACTCAAAATTTTACGTCAAGTCATCAGATCGCGAGCAATAAGAATATAATTTTTTTATTTACATAATAACATAAAGAGTCAAAATGCCTCCCAACTTTGTTAGTTTTTCATAAGAGCAAAACCCCTCAAGCAGTCAACCAAATTACGTGATTTCAGTGACTAATTCCAGGTTCCGTATGAGGGTTCTATTCTGTTTACAACAGGGAAGCAGTTTATGAGAGGTTTTGAAAATCTTTGTTCCACAAAGTACAATGCTAAGTTTCGACAATTTTTTTTTTTTTCCATTCAATGGGCAATATATGTACAAACTTTAGTGACCAGTAGCAACTTTTTCTTAATTACTGATAATCAATATACTTTTCACCTTACAATTATAGAAGGATCTAGTGATGGACAAGTAAGTTTAACAAGGAATGATGACTGAATTTGGTGCAGAGTCATTTGATTTCTTTTTATTAATACACATTTTTCTTTTCAACTTGAAAAAAATTAGTTATTTTTTAAGTCTTTCCTCTCATATTCCAGCTTGTTCCTGAGCTGAAATACATCAGTGTTGTTATCATACCAACTGGATTATTTATTATTATTATTATAACTTTAAATAAAAATATTATTTTGTTATTCACTACATATGCCAATGAAAATTACAATATTTTGTTGATGGGAAGAAAATCAATAAAGTTAATCATTTAAATCTACATTGAAAGAGAAACCCACAAGATTATATATATATAATATTATTTACTGGTATATATTTATATATACTTTGATCTGGAGCACTTATATAGGTCCTAAATATTGTTTCAAGAGATAACAGCAATCCTCTTTGGACATCAATAGTTTCCATCTTCAGAAGAAAACTGAAAGTCCTTTTGTTTGTGTTTTTGACATTCATAATACATATTCCTGAAGTAATTAGTCAATGCACTGATGATTGGTTTTGCACTGACATTGGCCTGATCAGTGTTGTAACATCCGTAATATGTCTTGGCAGTGTAGAGATGTAAGAAAAGCCTGAAAGTCCTTTGGTAAAAAATTCCTTAAGACACATTCATCTTTGTTAAAATGGTCCTCTGACCTCATCCAACATGCAGATGGCATTGTTGGACATAACTATGATATTGTTTGTTATTAGCTAATGGAAATAGGTAAATAAACCTTGAAAAATTTTCACATGCATTCAGAAAATAATTCAGTAGTAACTGAATGGAAGCAGCTGGTCTGCATTGTTGATGCCATTAAAGGAGGTTATCTATTTCAATTTGCCACATTTTTTTTTTAGAACAAGTTCACTGGTCTTGCAGCAGCCAAATGACCATTTCATTTGATGAACCAAAATCATTGAGACAGTTTGGTTTGTTAGCAGTTTGTTAGTACTGGTAACTAAATTTCCAGTAACTGAAGAATAGTGCTCAGATGACACACATCCAGTCAATGGATGTGCAATTAGAAACTTTACAGAAATCATAAAGAAAGTTTTATAGCTTTAATTTCAAAGGTACTTAAAAGAGTATTGCTATCAATCAAATTCAGTTACCAGAAGAAAAGAGCTAATAGAATTTATATTCACGAAGAAAAACGTCTCTTCAAAAGAGATCCTGAATTCCAAAATCTGGAAATGAACAGCATCAAAAATCAAGACATAATTAACTCCAACGTTTGGGACTACAATTGTGGAATTACAAAGCCTCCTGTGAGAAAGTGGCAACGGCGTATATGGAAGAAGCACCAGACATCTCTTCCTGAAGCTAATCAACAGAATTACCAGAATTGTGATCTTGCATCAGTGATGACTTGAATCCAAGTCTCGAAATAAGATGATAATTTTTCCAAGTAATAAGGTGCTGATGTGGTAAGAGTAGATATAAAGTTTTAAAGATATTCCTTATGAGCAAAAAGCTATTACAAACCTTATGGCTAGTTTCAAGCCTTAGAAATGTTCTGGGATAAGAGGAAGTGTTAAGAGTAATCTTAAAGACATTGCAATACACTAGTGTTAATTTACCATATCCAGAGAATGGTCTAGGTCTGCAGTAACATCACAAAGATTATTGTCAGGTAGATAATCAGATTAGAATAATGGCATAAGAAAAGACTGACAAGAGGCCGTTTTTAAAGATCTTTGCTGAAAAGGAGGAAAATCATCAAATAACAATGAAAATCAAAGAGACATACTGAGAGATAAAAAAGGGGCCATTCCATCAGTAACGATGCAAGATTCAAAGACTTGAGGTGGGACCAAAAATTGTGAGTTTTCTGTCACAACATTGTTCCAGTGCATACTCAGATTTGACACTGATACAAAGTGCTATCTACAGGTCTTATGAAAGATTATGATGCAAAGTGAGAATGTCATCTTTTAAAGAATGTAATTGATGATAAACTTCATCTTGCCTTATAACAGCAGAATCATATGGCCTGTAATCCATCTATTGTTGGTGTTCTTGTGACAGTTTATAATCTCTGCACTTGTTATTTGTTTGGTACAAAGTCCTGGAATTATTTGAGATTTAAAAATGTCAGAACAAACAATTTTTGACGATAAAATATTATAATTGTTTGCAAAGTTTGTATTTCAATAACAAATAAACTAAATGGAAAAATAAAAGAGTACATACATTTAGTGATCTAATTAGATGAATTACAGTCATTAAGTCCTTTTTAAGTCCATAGTTTCAGATCATGTAGTCAAAAGGTCCATGATGAAAAATGAAGGAAAACTTAGTATGCAGGCCAATCTGTGAAACTGTGGTAACTAGGGCTAGACACTGATCTTACCAAATTAGTGCTGGTCAGAACAAGGGCAGAACTGATAATCATAGTGTTATGTGCAGACTTGGGGTCATCCAGTCCAAAGTCCCTAACATGTTTGCTTAGAGGAATAATGTTCTTTAATCATATAAATTAAAGTTAAACTTATTGCAAAATGAACAAATTTTATGCAAGTCCTCAGACGCGAAAATAAGAATATCATCTTTTGGTATTACATCCATAACATAGAGTCAAAATCTAGTTCAATTTTGAGTTAAAGAGCAAATTTGTATATATATTAACCGAATTAATATTTATACTTATGTACATGTTAAGTAGAGGGTTTACATGAACGCAATACAGATCAAACTCGTTTCAGACGCAATTTTTTCTTAATTACTGAGATCAATATACTTTTCACCTGACAATTTCAGAAGGATCTAACCATTCCTGATGGTCAGTTTAACATGGCAGCCAATCTTGGTGCAGAGTCATTCCTGATTTCTTTTTGCCTGATTATGTTTCTTTTCAACTTGAAAATGCAATTAGTTATTTTTTAAGTCTTTCCTCTCATGTCCCAGCTTGTTTCTGTTTTGGAAATCCTTTACATCAGCTTGCTGCAGCAACTGGATGAAGATTTATTTTGAAGTATAATAACTTTAAATAGCAAAAAATACAATATTTTATCAAGTTATATATATATGCCTTAAGCATAAAGAAATTATATATACATTATATATGAAATATAAAATCAATAACAGTTAATCATTTAAATATATATATATATATATATATATATATATATATATATATATATATATATATATATATATATATATATATATATATATATATTGTTGCAACTGAAATAACAGTTACGTAAGTTTAACATTAATAGTAATTAAAATGTTGGCAGTTTTATCAGAACCTGAGTCCTCAGTGACTGTGTTTTGATAATAGAAAAGTCAATATCATCTGAGATTGATTTTAGGCACTAGAAGATTCT